>NC_063048.1:5147016-5453682 GCF_018812025.1 Megalobrama amblycephala | reverse complement strand
AGCAGAACGAGTAAGTGGGTCACATTTGTTAATCAAGGCAGACTTGAAACTGACATCATTCTTAGTGATATCAGAATTGCCACTGAAAGTTTTAAACACCTCCAATAATCGTTCTGAAAACGCTGCTGGGTGCTCTCCTTTCCTCATATGCATCTCAGATATTTTATCCCAATTAACTGACCTCACACCTAAAACTTGAAGCAGTGCCTGTTTCCTCTCTGACTTATTTGCAGTTCTGTCCTTTACTTTCTGAGTTAAGGCTCCAGACAAAGTGTCAGGCAAGCACATTCTTAACAAAACACATGCATCACCGTCTGTAAATTGGTAAATCTCTGCATATTCCTCCAAGTTTTTCAGAAAATCTAATGGATCTTGTCTGGCAGGATCAAATTTCCCAATATTCTTGATGACAATTTCTAGTTCAGTTGGATTAAATCCTCTGACCATGGTAGTGGTCATTTGCTCTTCCCTTCCTTCAATAGCACGCATAGTTGTTGTAGTATGAACTGGTGCCATGGGAAATATAACTGTACAATCAGAGTCTTGACTACTGAACAACTGAGAATCTCTTTCCCAACCCTCAGAGCTATGTTCCTGCAAATCTGGCATTTCTGGAACTGGGTCACACAACGTGACACCTAACAATGTCTTACTGGTGTTTTTTTCAGTTATGCCATTCTTGATCATAAACTCACAAGCTGTCTTCGTTTCCTCCAAATTGCTGGCCAATTTTTCCACAGATGATTTAAGCATGTCATTGTTAGTTTTAAGAAATGCAATCTCATTCTGCATTCTGATCTTTTCTTCTTTCCATATCGTTTCACTAGCTAGGTAATTTTTTGTAGAAATTACCCCTACAACGAGTCGTTCATTTTCAGCTTTTAATTAATCTACTTTCTTCCTAGTTACTTTGTATGAAGCAAAAACTGCTTGAAGTGCATTAGCAATTTTTCCTTCTTTGTTCTTAGGCATTTTGGAGGAATTTTTGAATTGACCCATTGCCCAATTGTATGGATCATCTGCCTTCTCTATCCCGTCAAACATTCCAGGTGAACTGTGCTTAGCTATGTATTTAATGATAATTTCTTCCATTTTCAAAACCTTATTGAACTGTGATAATTCAACAACTATTCACAATGTCTTGTTTCAATAACTATACGTTATCTAGTTGCTTTAAGATAACCGTTAGTCTAATTCAGACACAAATGAACTCCATCGGGCCTTAAATCTCACTACTCTACATAGTTAAACATACAATACTGTCACATTAAGTTGGACAAAACCACATACCCAGCCACAGTAGTTCGGCTTAACAGTTTATCAAATTTAAAACAATGCCTCAGTACGTTGGGCAAAACCACACTGCTTTGGGTTATTGTTTTCTGCACTGCACTTAAGTTATTCTTTCAAATAACTGTTAGAAATAATTCTGTGACCACACTGCATTGGGTCAATTCAGTTACTTTAGAATTTCATCAGAATTATAACAACTCTACACTCAGTTTCAGTTACGTTAGAAACTTACCACTTTGTTTCAACTACTTTAGAAACAACAATTCTAATACAATTCTGTCACCACACTGCGTTGGGTTGATTCAATTACTTTAGAATCTTAACAGAATTATAAGAGACTAACACCAAGTTTCACTTACTTTAGAAACTTTAAACTTAAGCACTTTGTTTCAGTTACTTTAGAAACAAGAATTCCAATACAACTCTACCAACACACTGCATTGGGCTGATTCAGTTCCGTTAGAATCTTAAACAAAATTGTACAGAATAGGCTTAAGGCTTAACTCCTCCTGCTAATACTGAATAAACAATTCTCTTCTGTCCTTAAAATTTCCTTTCTAGATTTTTTAAACGAGGGGTTCCCTGACAAAAACCAGCATAAAAGAAAGAAAACAGCTTTTTCTTACCTTTCCCACTTTATTGGAAATCCCTCGCTGGGTGGCTCGCCAATGTAAGAAAAAATGATGAGGACGTTGAAGATCTCGATGAAGAGGTTTATTGCAGCTTAGCAGTGACAAAGTACACGTAGCACCTTGGGTTCATCGGAGTCGGAATGAACCCAGAACATCCAAATCTCAAACCTTTTATCCTGTTACAGTTCACCACTCTTCATGTAAATGTAGTTTCTCATGTTTTACCAGCTGTGGTCTGTATGTTAATGAAGTTGTGACACCTCATTGTCTGAGATGTTTCTCTGTGTCCCACACCCATACCCATTCTATAATTGATTACCATTTGCTCAGCATTTGATCAACCAAATGGTACATAAACAATATACCAGTTGACTTTCTTCTTCTCTATGATAATTAAGCCATTTTGGGGATGAGCTCATTCTAAAATATACTTTGGAGTGGAATCTGGGTCGAGGCAGACTACAATTTCTTACACCGATGTTATAAAGAGCGATAACATTGTGCAGCATTTACCTCAGTAAGAGATTGCGCAAAAAAAAGTATTCTCGTCGCTTCATAACTTTAAGGTTGAACCACTGTAGTCCATTGACTATATTAACCATGTTTTCAACTACCTTTCTGGATGTCAAAAGGTGCAATGACATTGCTGCCTATGTGTGGATCAGATAACCTTGGATTTCATCAAAAATATCTTAATTTGTGTTCCGAAGATGAACGAAGGTCTTACGGGTGTGGAACAACAAGGGGGTGTGTACTTAAAGACAGAAATTTCATTTGTGGGTGAACTAACCCTGTAAGGGATAAAATTTTAAATTTTAAAATTCTATCGTTTTTTTTAAGTGCATTCAATAATCTACTTAAGCAATTCATGAACATCAACAATTTGAGTTCACAGTATTTTTTCATCTATATATGCAAATTATGCACAAAAGGTGGATGGGGAGTATGCATGAAGGTTGTTGTTGCAACCTGCTAAATGTGACCCAAAAACAAACCTGGTTCTTTTTGAGGCTGCGAGCCACCCTTTGAGAACCACTGTCTCATTTACCTCAAACCAACACTGCTCAAATAATTTTTCTTGATTGTGTTATGATGCAATTTTTTGTCTGTACCATTTTACTTGCAGTTGTCAATTATCCAACTATCAAAACAGAGATTGAAATCATGAAGGAGCTGCATCATGAACGTTTGCTGAGGCTCTATGCTGTGTGTACCACTAGTGAACCCATCTGCTTAGTGACAGAGCTCATGAAAAATGGCTCTTTAAAGACATTTCTCATCAGTAAGTGAACTTATATTAAATTGTATGCAGATAATAAACACCACAGATACCTTTACCTTAATCTTGGATCTTAATTGACACATTGCTTTTACAGAAAAAAATACACAATTTAAGAGATATACACATAAGTTTATATCTTTCCCTAGGCCACAAAGAGAAAAAAGATCTAGAGTTTTCGCTCATGATGGATTTTGCTGTCCAGGTAACTTGATTTTCTTTGAGTGTAATTTAGTTGTCTGGAATGTATCAAAACAAAAATCATATGGCCAGTTTTCCTTAAAAACAATTTAGCTGAACAATGAAACAGGATAATAAATGGGGGGAAAATAGTAGGGCAGGATTTTATCGATTAGGATGGTGAAAAGTGTCTTTATATGACAGGTGAAACCTTTTAATTAAAAAATAAGAGCAGTTGGAAAAGTTATTTCTGGATATTTCAGTGCAGGGCTACTTTATATACATATAACCAACATATATCAATATAGTCTCTACAGGTGCTGGTCATATAATTAGAATATCATCAAAAAGTTGATTTATTTCACTAATTCCATTCAAAATGTGAAACTTGTATATTATATTAATTCATTACACACAAACTGATATATTTCACTTGTTTATTTCTTTTAATTTTGATGATTATAACTGACAACTAAGGAAAATCCCAAATTCAGTATCTCAGAAAATTAGAATATTACTGAAGACCAATACAAAGAAAGGATTTTTAGAAATCTTGGCCAACTGAAAAGTATGAACATGAAAAGTATGAGCATGTACAGCACGCAATACTTAGTTGGGGCTCCTTTTGCCTGAATAACTGCAGCAATGCGGCGTGGCATGGAGTCGATCAGTCTGTGGCACTGCTCAGGTGTTATGAGAGCCCAGGTTGCTCTGATAATGGCCTTCAGCTCTTCTGCATTTTTGGGTCTGGCATATCGCATCTTCCTCTTCACAATACCCCGTAGATGTTTCTATGGGGTTAAGGTCAGGCGAGTTTGCTGGCCAATTAAGAACAGGGATACCATGGTCCTTAAACCAGGTACTGGTAGCTTTGGCACTGTGTGCAGGTGCCAAGTCCTGTTGGAAAATGAAATCTGCATCTCCATAGAGTTGGTCAGCAGCAGGAAGCATGAAGTGCTCTTAAACTTCCTGGTATATGGCTGCGTTGACCTTGGACCTCAGAAAACACAGTGGACCAACACCAGCAGATGACATGGCACCCCAAACCATCACTGACTGTGGAAACTTTACACTGGACCTCAAGCAACGTGGATTGTGTGCCTCTCCTCTCTTCCTTCAGACACTGGGACCCCGATTTCCAAAGGAAATGCAAAATTTACTTTCATCAGAGAACATAACTTTGGACCACTCAGCAGCAGTCCAGTCCTTTTTGTCTTTAGACGCTTCTGACGCTGTCTGTTGTTCAAGAGTGGCTTGACACAAGGAATGCGACAGCTGAAACCCATGTCTTGCATACGTCTGTGCGTAGTGGTTCTTGAAGCACTGACTCCAGCTGCAGTCCACTCTTTGTGAATCTCCCCCACATTTTTGAATGGGTTTTGTTTCACAATCCTCTCCAGGGTGCAGTTATCCCTATTGCTTGTACACTTTTTTCTACCACATCTTTTCTTTCCCTTCGCCTCTCTATTAATGTGCTTGGCCACAGAGCTCTGTGAACAGCCAGCCTCTTTTGCAATGACCTTTTGTGTCTTGCCCTCCTTGTGCAAGGTGTCAATGGTCGTCTTTTGGACAACTCTCAAGTCAGCAGTCTTCCCATGATTGTGTAGCCTACAGAACTAGACTGAGAGACCATTTAAAGGCCTTTGCAGGTGTTTTGAGTTAATTAGCTGATTAGAGTGTGGCACCAGGTGTATTTCAATATTGAACCTTTTCACAATATTCAAATTTTCTGAGATACTGAATTTGGGATTTTCCTTAGTTGTCAGTTATAATCATCAAAATTAAAAGAAATAAACAAGTGAAATATATCAGTTTGTGTGTAATGAATTAATATAATATACAAGTTTCACATTTTGAATGGAATTAGTGAAATAAATCAACTTTTTGATGATATTCTAATTATATGACCAGCACCTGTATATAAGTAAGCAGTACATAGACTTGTCATTCTGCTGGTTTAAGCGGCCTGAGACAGCAATATTGATGTTAATGTTAAGCAGAGAGGTGGCGTGTTTAGTATTTTTGTAATTATGTTTGGTGCCTGCTGTCATGCAAGATTGGCTGCTCCTCAATATTCACATTGATGTTTCCTCATTTTCTCGCTTCTCTGTCCTCAAACCCATGACCCAAAAATCGATCATCATGAAGGACATATTAATTTTCTAAATGCACTTATGGAGGTGAGGAACGAGGAACGAGGAAAGAGAAAACCCTCATCGTTCACATGCATAAACATTCATTCACATCTCGCACAACAACAGCAGTTGTGATTTAAGCACAGCAAGAAAATACAGCAAAGTCTTTTCTGTCATCAGGGATCTTTTTAGTTGATTCCAAACCATATCTACAGTATGTTTTGAACACTAGGAGAGTACAGAGCCCCTAAAAGGACATGGTGATGGGGGGAAAAAAAGAGATGGGAGGAAAAATAAGAAGTCAATGCTTATTCTATCACAAATGTTTTGCGTTCCCCAAAGAAATTTTGCATTCACTGGCAAAACCGTTTGCGTTCCCCCAGAAACTTTGCATTCGCTTGCAAAACATTTTGAGCTCTTTGCAAGCGAATGCAAGGTTTCTCGGCGGAACACAAAAGTTTTTGTCGAGGGAAGACAATGTTTCATGGGGAAATGCAAAACATTTGCGAGAGATTGCAAAAGCATTGACAAATATTTTTTCCTCCACCATTTTCCTTTAGGGGCTACATAAGTAGAAGGATTCATGAACTTCTCGAACAAGAAAAGATGTTGGGCAGGACTTGATTTTGTCCATGGATAATTGATTGGATGGTTGTGGTTTGCTATTGGTGGATCTCATGTGAGTGACAGTTTGTCCCGCCCAAGCACTAGTAAACACATCATAGAAAAATAGAAATGTTGTTGCAAGAAGGGAAGGGAAGATGTTTTAATTAAAGATTACGAGAACACATTAATTTGTGTTCATCATTATAAAAAATGATGAACAGGAATATTTATAATAAATAGGCCTAATGTGATACTCTCAATAATTTTGACATTGACAAGCACTGTAAAACCACCTAAAATGTTTGTCAAATATTGACAAGTATAAGAAATTAGGGGGAATAATTTAGCCATTTCTAATTATTGGGGCGGACTTGTCCCTGTCATTGTCTGTGGTGATTAAGGCATTGTGTAAACTAGCCTAAGTCTTTATTTTGTTGAATTTCTCAGATTACAGAAGGAATGATTTACATTGAGAACAAAATAGTTCACAGGGATCTGAGAGCCGAGAACATTCTGCTTACCGACATGCAGTGTTGCAAAATAGCCGATTTTGGACTCGCTCAAATTAATCTGCCAGGAAACCACAGGATTTCATCAGGTAAGATATTTGAAACATACATTGATGCAAACAAATGATAAGACACACAAAAAGTATGTACAACAGTTCTCATGTACCTGCAGATGTCAGGGTCCCTGTGAAATGGATGGCCCCTGAGATATTTGAGGAGAAGGAGTACACAAGCAAGAGTGACGTCTGGTCTTTCGGCATCCTTTTAACTGAAATCGTCACATATGGAGATGACCCATACCCTGGTAAACATGCTTCACACCCTAAACATAATACATAAATGTTCAAAGAACGCTTTTCTAATGTTCCCATTATGAAAACGTTATTTTGCAATATTCTCTGAACATTCAAAATGTCCAGTTTTTCAAATGGTTCATTTTTTTTTCTTGGTTATGTGAACATTAGAGAAAACATTAAGGGAACTGTCCATTTTATCATTTTGCAAACATTATGGGAACATTCATTTGTTAATGTTCTCTGAAGGTTCTAAAACTAGTAATAACGTCCAACTAAAATGTTTCAGAAATAAAAGTTCCATTAGTGATGTGTAAATAACATTTTTGTGCTTTTGTTTTGCAAACACAGTGTTGCCAAGTCCGCGGTTTTCCCACGGAATTGGGCTACTTTTACACTGTTGCTGCAGGTTGTTTTTCATGTCCGTGGGTTGAAGTGACCCCAAATAATATTTGATATTATATGATATGTAGCCCCTGGAATGCAAATTTTACCTGGGGAGCCCCCATGAAACACAATTGGACTAGTTTTGGGCTAGTTTTGAGTAGCAATTGGGCGGGTTTTGTTATGAAAACCTAGCAACACTGTGCAAACATTATTAAAGACCAGATAACTTTGAATGAACGTTCTATTAATGTTACTGACCAAATATTTGTTTATAACTTCTGAAGGTGATGATACACTGGGCAACATTTTGAGCAATGTTGCCATCAACGGGCAACCTGGTGAGACACAGGGCAACTAATTAGGGCAACGGACAGTTGGCAGCAACCAATCAGAGACAGAGAGGAGCAAATCTATTGCCAACCCAGTAAATACTTTATTATAAACACTTGTTAGGCACTTTATTTCAACTTTTCAAATATTTTCTTCGTTTTTATTACATATAAATGCCTTTCTGATTTGATTTGTGATAGGAAAAAGGAGAAGAGCAAGTTTGGCAAAAGGCAGATTCAGTCGCGTCAAAAGCTACCTTCACGTGCCATACGCCCTTCAGCTAACCAGTGTTGCCAATTTAGCGATTTTGTCACTAGATTCAGTGACTTTCCCACCCCTTTTGAGACTTTTTTTCAAAAGTTTAGGGACAAATCTAGCAACTTCTTGGACAAACCTTATCTAGATTCTTATTTTGCCCACCGATCTATATTCATATTTATATAGTTCAATGAATTTGCCATTATGATGTCATCTAGTGACATTTAGCTACCAGTTTTAGCAACTTTTAATTGAAAGCAGTTGGCAACACTGCAGCCAACACCACTACAGACGTTAAACAGAACACGTCTTTTTAGTATTTAACTGAAAACATTTGATGGCTCAATTACAGCCTGTGCACATTAAATTGGACACCTGTTGGTATTTTAAGCATTAAATGAGGTAAATTCCCTGTTTTGGGTTGACACATGACAACTTACCAGTGTAAAAAGATATAAGTTCACTCTCCTCCACTGCCGCTGAGAGGCCGCTATCTTGTTTGAATTTTTTCTGAATTCTCCAAGCCGATCATGTGATCGACTGCTAGCATTCTGATTGGAGGATCTCAAAAAATTGCCCACCACCGATCTAAAGTATATGTAGATAGAAATTTGTTGCTCATTCTCAATGGGGAAGTGCCTAAGCAACATTGCTCGGCAACATTGCTCAAAAGTTGCCCCGTGTATCATCACCTTGAGAACATTCACTGTTAGCTGAGATTGCATCTCACCCAACTCTGGTATATTTCTTCCTTCTACAATCTCAGGTCAAGACAAAATGACATGCGTTCGAGCCATTCAGAGAGGAGAGCGGATGCAGCAACCACCTGGCTGCTCCAAAGAGCTCTACGACATTATGCTGATGTGCTGGAGGTCAAACCCTGAGGAGAGGCCAACATTTACGGAGCTGCAGGAGAAGCTCCTGGCTCTCATCCCTGAGCCTGTTTGTGAACTGGAGTAGACACTGTAGATATGAGAGAGTTAAGAAACTGTTGAGCATGCAGTAGCTTATATATAACCAACACATATACATTCACTTACTTAATAGTTTACAGAAGTAATTGCACAAAAAAAATCTACTGAAATGAATTATTAAACATTATAATCAAAATTTAAATCAACAAAGACAGTACAAGAAGTCTTGTATTGATGTACTCAAATTCGAATATATTACCCCGATAAAGAACATTTTAGTTCCAAAATTTATATGTGTGCTAAAATGTTCTTAATTGTCATGAAAATAGTGTCACAATGCAAAAAATTATTAATTGATTTTGGGGTGATGTGACATATTGACAGGTTTCATGAGACTCATCACTATACAATACACTTCACAGACTGTCAATATCAAATCTCTTGTGTACATGATTATAAATGACTATTACTAGTATTGCTAATTAGTATTACTAAAGGTGATTATGAAGTTTCCTAGTTTCCAAAAAGCTGACAAATGTTCCATTCCTGACTGACATTTTTTGACCGATGCTGCTGACCTAAAAAATAATGGCTGTTCTTACCCCAATGTAGGATTGACATGCCAACTTTCAACATTTGTGACAGCAGAGCATTTGCAAATGAATGTTCAATTTTTAAACTGTTATGTGGACTATTGTAGGAGCATGTATCTTCTGTGATCTGATAAAGAACATTGTAATGTAATACTGTAAATCTTTAAAATGCCTGGATTATTGTTATTACTGTAAGTGCACTTTTTAAGGCAGGTTTCCTTCTTCCTTCTGAGAACATTTCAAATGACTTTTACATTACTAAAATATTTTAACAGCTCTAAATACTTATCATGAAAATGAAAAAACCTCAAATTCTTTGACAGATACCTAATCATAAGAATTCAACACTGTGAAACATAGAAGCTATTTAGTATATATTATTCTTTACTAGTATACACTATTTTAAAATGTTCAGCATATTAGAAGGATTTCTAAAGGATCATGTGACACTGAAGACTGGAATAATACTGACAATTAAGCTTTGCATCACAGGAATAAATTTCATATTAAAATATAGTAAAATAGTATAGAAAACAGTTATTTTAAATTGTAATATACACAATATTAAAGGGTTAGTTCAACCAAAAAAATTAAAATTCTGTCATTAATTACTCACCCTCATGTCGTTCCAAACTAGTAAGACATTAGTTTATCTTCGGAACACAAATGAAGATAGTTTTAATGAAATCTGAGAGCTTTCTGTCCCTACATCGACAGCCTACACAAGTACCACTGTCAACCCCAGAAAGGTAGTAAAAACATCATTAAAGTATCCATACTTGAGTAAAAGTATAGATATCTTACCAGAAAATGACTTTGGCAGAAGTTAAAGTCACTGTTTAGAATGTTACTTGAGTAAAGGTTTTAAAGTATGTGATATTTTTTGTACTTAAGTACAAAAAGTATTTTTTTGATATTGAAACATACTTAAGTATTGAAAGTAAAGTACAAGTAAATGTAAAATACAAAAGGAGCAAAAAATATTATTAAAAATAGTTCTATACACAGTTTGAGCAGCAAGATTGAAAAAATGGCTAAATGTTTATTGTAATTTTTAAATATAAAAAATACTAATATATTAATTATACATTGATCGTTCATGTTAATTCATAGTGCATTATAAATAATGTAAGAGACAACTTTAAAATGTAAATGTTGGAATTAAAAATTAACAATACTTTTATTAACCTTATTTAATGTTACAAATGGACTCTTATTGTAGTGTTACCATTTCATATAAATCCAAACAGTTATGCTTAAAAATGACCATCTTTACACACAAAAAGAAATCACAAAGTCCAGGAAACAAGATCCATTTGCAGCATTTTATTGGGGAAATCCAGAAACGTAATCCACAGACAGGCAAGGGTCAGAATCCATAAAGGCAGTCCATTCAAAAAAACACGAAACATGAAAACCAAAAACCAAAATGGAGAACCGGGAAACCATACATGAAAACACCATAATAAGAGCAGAGACAAACCAGGTATAAATAGACAGACACTAATGAACAAACACAAAACAGCTGGTTGCAATGACAAGATGTAATGAGTCCGGGAAGTGAGTATGGGTAATGTAGTCCAATGGGTGAAAACAAGAGTCCGGGATGGAGTGCTCTCTAGTGGCTGATTAGGGCACTCTCACTAGTGATCATGACACTACTCAACAAACTAATTACTTTATAACGATATGAAAACTTGTACTGTAGTGTACGCTGTATAACATACCGTTTTGTTGTCTGTTTTAAATCTGTTTTTGAAGTGTCCTGCTCTGTGCAGTGCGCAGCCTCACATCACGTGTCAAAACAAACTCTACGAGGCATCAGTGATAGTTTTTATTTCACCTCTAGAGGTCGCTCTCGTACTGTATAATGACAGTGCACTGCTCCAGCAACGGACACAACCTGGAAAATGAAATCAACCGTGGTTGTGCGAGCACTTGTTTGCACATGCTTGCTTGCAGTCTGTGTTCTTCCGACTTTATTTTGTAGTAAGTAACGAAAATGCTTTGGGAAAATGTATCGGAGTAAAAGTATACATTTTATTTAGGAAATGTAGTGGAGTAAAAGTAAAAGTTGACAGAAATATAAAAACTCAAGTAAAGTACAGATTCTCCCAAAAAATACTTAAGTACTGTAACGAAGTATTACTACTTCGTTACATTACACCACTGGTTTTAAACACGATGCGTAATTGGTGTCAAACCCTATAAAAGACAGCTGTGAAAAATGTTTGTCTCAATGGCATATCTTGTGTTATTGGAAGAATTGGCAAACAATGTTTAGCAAGATTGTGCTGATCTGCTTGGCGACAGCATAGAGTGCTCTCTTTGCCATTATTGCTGTGAGGAAAAAACACAATCACGTGATTTTTAAAGGGAAGTGTTGTCACCATATATGGATAATTGGAGGCGTTTCCGAATGCTAATGAATGTGAACAAGCATGGTACTTACGCACATGTGGGATTTATCAACAATGATTGCTTACTCATGTGCGTAAGAACTGTGTGCGCACATTTGATAAATATGGATTTTCTTGTACTTAGGCACATTCTAAATTTCATTCGTAGGACAAAATATAGAATCTTTTCTTTGCACTGAATGAGGGCCCTGGCTCTTCCAAGATTCCTTGCTCTTCCAAGAAGCCTGATTTTGAAAAAAAATCCTTCCATCCATCATAAAAGTAATTCAATATAATTAAAACTTTATTAACTATAATAACTAGCTTCTGGCAGATGGCCGTACACAGCAATTTGCGGCGGAAGAGTGACCTCTGACCTGACGCATGACATAATGACGAACACGGAAGCACAGAGGCAAAACACCGGTCACGCATTAGAAGTCTAAAATGAATAAAAAAAAAAAAAATGTTTATGGTTTTGTACGATTAATTCAGGGTGAAAGAAAATAAACAAAAAAGTTAAAAAAAAAAAATACAATAAATGAATACATAGAAATAATAACAATGATAAAAAAGTAGTAGTAGAAATAAAATAAATATATAAATGCATTCTCATCAGAGGATAACAATGGAAAACTGAGAAATAACTGAGGCAGAGAGACAAAGAATTAGGTACACTTAAAACTGAATTCTACATATCAATGCTAAAATAAAATTTACTAGCTGGAATGAAGAGGTTTTAATTAGACAGATTAAGAGTTTGCAGAGTTTGTATGTAGGCTACAAAGGGCTTCCAAATTTTAGAAAATGATGTACTCGGCCGGTGGAAAGTCTAATTTTTTCAAATTTAAAGCAATATAAGGTGTCTTTAATCCACCAAAGCGTGTGATGGGGGATGGGAGTTTTTCCAGTTAAGCAAAATTTGTCGTCTGGCCAGCAATGTGAGGAATGCAATAAAATCAGCAAACTAATGGGGCAAAGAGTGATCAGCAGGCAGGACACCAAACAGGCTAATGATAGGAGAGGGTTGAATGTTGCACGAGGAAATAACTGAAAGGGAATAGAAAACAGACAACCAAAATGGAGAGAGGGTAGGGCAGGACCAAAACATATATATTAGAGTGGCAGGACTGGAGTGGCATCTATCACATTTAGGGTCAATAGCAGGATTAATACGAGCCAGTCGACTCTTAGACCAATGAGCTCTGTGGACAACTTTACATTGTATCATTCCATGATGAGCACAAATAGAAGAGGTGTGAACCCGATTGAGAATTTCTGCCTAAGTCTCTTCATCTATTTCTAAACCAATCTCTTGTGACCAGGTGATACAAAGTGAAATGGTAGATATAGACTGAAAAGAGATTGCATTATAAAGATTTGAAATGGACCCCCTTTGACATGGACGAACACTTAGAATCATATCAACCTCAGAGGCTGGAGGTTTGTTTGGGAAATTTGGAAATTGTTTACATGCAAAATCTCGAATCTGTAAATATCTAAAAATATCAATATACAAATCCGCAAAAGAGACAAGACCACACTCCTTCCAAGAAGCAAATGCTCTATCCATGGTAGAGGGGAGAAATAAAGGATTAGAGTATATGAGAGAAGACAAGGGGGTAGTCTAAATCTCAAAATGACACAAAAACTGCATCCAAATCTTAAGGCTATTAATAATTAACACATTTTTGGAATATTTTACTGCAGATAGTGTGGTCGGGAGACAGAGGAGTGCTGACAAAGATGAAAGCTTGCAAGAGGTGTTTTCAATGTAGAGCCAAGATGGAACAATCTCAGACCCATCTGTGTGAAACCAATGGAGCAATGCTTAAAGAGACCAATGCTTAAAGTCTTGAACTAAATTATTAATCAGTGTAGTGACGTTATTATTGAATAAATCTGAGAATATCTTGGTCACACAGATGCCTAGATATGTAAAGTTGTGCAGAGATGTCTTAAAAGGCAGTGCTTACAGAGGATAATTTAAGGCAGCAGAATTAATAGGCATCAGATTCATTTATAATCTGATATGTGACCAAACTGCACAAATAGGTTTAACACAGTGGGCACTGAACTGTCTAAATCAGAAACGAATAGCAAGAGGTCATCAGCATATAGGGATAACCTGTGCTCGACACCTCCTCTAACAATGCCAGTCATACTACATGCCAACCGCCAGGGGCAAAGAGCTGAGGCGAGAGCGGGCACCCCTGTCTCATCCCTCGACCTAGAGGGAAATACTTAGAATGACAATTATTTGTCTGAACACTAGCTAAAGGGGAATTATATAAAAGCCTACTTCATGAAATGAATTTTGTTCCAAACCCAAAGCTTTTAAAAGTATAAAATAAATACTGCCACTCAACTCTATCAAACGCCTTTTCTACGTCCATAGAGATGACCAGTTCTAGGGTTCTTGACAGAGAAGGTGAGTAAAGAATGTTAAGGAGACATCTTATATTATCAAAAGAAAAGTCTATTCTTAATAAATCCAGTTTGATCTGGAGAAATAACACTTGATAAAACAGGCTCTAGAGACTTTGGCTGATTTTCTAAGGAAGAGGAATACAGCGTAAGCTTTTTGAAGAATACGAAAGTGTGGTTTTGGTGGAACGATCATTTGTTTATATAAAGCATATACATTTACATTTTTTTTTTAAATGACCGATCATTTTGCTAGATAAGACCCTTATTCCTCGTCTGGTATTGTTTAAAGCCCTTTGAAGCTGCACTGAAACTGCAATTTTGATCTTCAACCATTTTGAGGTCATTGAAGTCCACTATAAGGAGAATAATCCTGGAATTTTTTCATCAAAAACCTTAATTTCTTTTCGACCGAAGAAAGAAGGACATTGACATCTTGGATGACATGGGGGTGAGTAAATTATCAGGAAAATTGTATTTGAAAGTGAACTAATCCTTTAATTTAAATTTTTTTTTTGAAATTTTAAAGAGAAATGTCGGAGGATTTAAATAAAACGGGAGAGTGCTTCAGTTTGTTTAACCCCCTATTAATACCCCTATTTGTTTAAACTGTGAGAGGGGTCTAAGCTTACGATACTCCTACATCAAATATTACATCATGGGTTACTCTCGTGGCGCAAGTTGACTTGTGCAGTCATCTGCTGAACCTAGTTATTTTAGATTATATGGATATTTTTCTTACAAAAACCCATCTCTATACTTCAGAAGGCTCTTATTAACCCCCTGGAGCTGTATGGATTACTTTTATGATGGATGGATGCACTTTTTTCAGGCCCCCCAATCACTGTTATTATATAGCTTGGAATAGCCAGGACATTTTTAAATATATCTCCTGACTGTATTCATCTGAAAGAAGAAAGTCATATACACCTTGGATGTCTTGAGGGTAAGTAAATAATGGAGGAATTTTCATTTTTAGGTGAACTAAACTATCCCTTTATGTTAAACTTCCCTGGCCTGTGATTTCAAAACACAACACAAGGGGGCATTACATTGGGAAAATAATAAACACACACAGGCTATGTGAGATTGATGGTTTCCTGTAAATTTGCTGTAAAGTGCAGGCCAGTGTGACAGTCAATGCACACTGCTGAATTATATATTTCCACCCTATTGACTAATAGCTGTACAAGATTAATGACTGATGCAAGTCAACCTCAATCCTCTCACCCAGCTAAAGATACTCCAATGCAAAGGCAATGAGATTAGGATGACGCAAAAACTATTCAAGCTGCTGGACTCAAAGTCTGCAGCAAGTATTTGTGCTTAAGTGTGTGTACCCACCAATATCACTGAATACTGACAATGAATGTTTGACAATGAAGAACATCATCATCATGAAAAAATAAACAAAAAACATGTTATAGTGGTGCTTACCTGTGCAAAACTTGCCTGTTAATTGTCTGCAATGTAAAAATCTGTAAGTCTGTTTTGTGGAATCATTTGTGTTTGAAGCATAAACAGGATAATGATAAATTATGCCTGAAACATACTGTACTATACACAAGTGTAGATGAAAACACTATTAGCAACACAAATCTGAACAAATTTGGCACCACTCTTTGGTTAAAAAACTGCCATGGTGGAGGAACAATAAAAAGAATCTTGCTGAGCAAGTCAGTCAAAGTTGATATGTTTATAGCTAGATACTTGAAGCAACACATACAGTATAATAGCGTTTGGTGACTTTGGAATGTTTGTCACACAATTGTTCAAGCATTCTGCATTTGAATACTGAGCATGTTTCTGGCCTTATGGATGAGGGTTTAGAATAAACCCTGAACCCTAAACATGCAATAATAAGCAATCACTAAATATTATACTGCTGTTCAGTTTACTGTGTCGACATTGGCCTGTTATGAAAACAACAATTGGCATTCTCAGAATTGAGCATTTATTAAATGTTACAATACAATAGCAACATACAACAAACCTTGGTCAAGGATGCTTTAAGTACCACATCTGGCAAGATGTTTTACGATGTAAAATACAGCATCAAGCACCACTTAGCAGCATAAGAAAACCTTTTGACTTAAAAATTAAGTCATTTCGAAATATACAGTCATTGGCTGCTGCTGAACTGAATGTCTCTCATATAAATGTGGGTAATAGCCCATTCTTACAAATCTGCAGTTATATACTTTGAAATATAATTGTGCCATTTAGCTATTAACTACATGTAATGCAATGCTAACCTTGGTTGAGGTTTGGTTGAACAATGCATGTATATAATAATTCTTTTAACATTCAGCACCCTGAGAATTCAACATTTATCAGTAAAATGTACATTATTCTGCTATTGTGAGACTCTGTATATGCAGTATTTCACTGCCTGTGTATATGATTCCATACATTAAATAGAAGTCAATAAAAGTCTGGTCTCTTTAACTTTTTAACAGTTTCAATAAAATACCTTGACTACGTGGAAATATACAGAATTGTACAATATATAGTTTTGAAATCTCTTCAAAGTTCTCTTTAGCTGTTTAGATGTCTTTGATTAATTCAGGTTCAATTACTTAATTCAGATTAATTATCCTAAACATTAAATTCCCACCTAAAAAAAACATAAGTAATCAAAAATAAAGTGCTTTATATGAGGGTTTTTCAAATGAAATATTTTTTAATTTTTACCATAACATTATTGTCCATCCTTTGTATTCTTTTGTTTACTGGTCCTGTTGCTTATTTTAGGAGACACTTGCCATTCAGTCAAGCCATTGCACATGTTCTTTTGGTTTCCTGGTCTATGTGGCTCTTTGTATGGTGGTTGTTTAGTAATCACAACCATGTTGTCTCCTTGACTTTCAACACTCTCCATGAAACTCTGAAGATCTTTCAGTTTAGCTTGCGCTGTCTGATTTGTGCAGTTCTCCACTGATCCTGGTTGAGATTCCATTGATGTTCTTGTTACCTGCTTTGGTAGTGTGCTCTCACAGCCATCATCAATGGTTTCATCAGATTTATCGTTCTCAAAATCTTCCTCAACAGAGCTACATTTGTCTGTTTCATTTTCTGTGTCTCCTCTGACCTCAACCTCGATCTTTACCTTTGGCACATTGGCTTTTCCCTCAGGCCGGTCCTCGTCCTGTCCTGTGTCTGATGTCCCATCGTCCTCTTCAGATCCATCTTGGTTTCCATCAGCATTCTTGTCACTGTCAGACTCTTCATTTGGTGTCTCATCTGACTTTTCACCTTCAGTAGTTTCAGGTGTATACTCTTTATTTGACTTTATTTCACTACCATCTTCTGCAGACTTGTCTTGTGTACTCTCTTCCCCAATCTCAGTTTCTGCTCCGTTGTCACCTGATTCGGTTTCCTCACCAGTTTCTGTCATCTCATTCTCTTTTTCTGCCTTTGCAGCCATATCACTGTTTTCTGCATTTGCTGCATCTCCCTTAAGACTGACTTTATCCTCATCATCCTCTTCTGTATCTCCTTTTTCAGTTTCTTCCTCAACAAACTGTACTTTCTCTTTCCCCTCAGTGTCTGTCTTACCATTTACAACTTCTTTCACATGCTCACCTTCTTTCTCCTCATCTTCACCACCTTCCACATCACCAACTCTCTTTTGTCATTTGTTTCCTCTTCATTTGGATCTCTTATCTCAGAGTCTAAAGATACATCTTTGATGTTGTTTGCATTTTTGCCTTCGTCTACTGCATTGAGATCACCACCTGGCTCTTCTTGATCTGCCGTCTCAACATCATGGCCTCTAGTATCGTTATTTGTATCTTCTACCTCTTCATGAACTACTTCTAAGTTTTTTTCTTCTTTATCAACTCCACAAGTCAAGTTGGTTGTACGTTGTTCTTCTGGCTTTGATTCTAGAGGTTTGGCTGGATCCTTTTTCATTTGTAAAATTTTCCGCAGATCAAATTCCATCATAACTGGAGCCAAACTCAAAGCCTGAGCTTGCTGGACTGCTCTGGACGCCATTTTCTTTTTCATGCATGCATCACAAGGGCAGTATTCATCATCACTGCGTTGATCACTGTTTTCCGTACCTGAAGCAGTGTAATTTTCATCACTCCTTGACATGGAGATGGACTTATTGCGCATGACCCGAAGACGTTTGCGTCGCTGTTCAGTCTGCGCCGTAGACTCTCTTGATAGAGTATTTCCCGGAGGTCTCGGACCCCTTCCAGCCCGACTTTGGATTTTTTGCAGTTCTCGGTTAATACTTAACTGAATCCGTTTGTGTACTTCCTCTTTCAGTTCGCTGATCATTGTATCGAGCATCTCGTTGTCATCAAATCCCACCTCACTTTGAATTCTGCCATGGCATCTGCATAATGCAACATGAACTGCTTTTCTAACTTTTTTAATAAGCTCAGTACCCAAATGGGATCTGGGTCTTGTGAAACTCTTTTGGTAAGCGGAGCTCTCTGAACAGACGGTGGAGTTCCTGAGCTTGTATTTTCTTGAGATTTCATTGTGTAACTCTCATTCCCAGAGCTCTTATAAGAGGTTGTTTGTGGTGTTTGATCTGAATCATTCTTATTCTCACTACTTTCAATGTCATCTTTGTGTAATATGCCATTTTCTTGGTCTTCATCCAGTTGTGTATTTACTGGACTCCCCTGTACTCGCTCTGCAATGTCTGGAGTAACTGGATCTGAGAGAACTTTGGATGGATCTAAACATTCAAATGCAGGAGCTGTAGACTTTTCTCATTTTCTTCTTCATCTTTATCTTGCACTGAGGCTTCTCGTTCGGCAATTGGTGGTATTGTGCCTTGAGTTGTCTCTATTTTTTCTACTAAGCCATTCATGCTACCTTTAACAGAGCCAGTGGAACCGCCGCTTACATCAACCCCAGATGAAGACCGTGGGTTAAATTCATCCTCGGACCGATGTTCCTTTGTGTTCTGCTTTTTCTGTTCATCCTCAGAGGGCTTTTGGAGCCAGAGAGACTGTAGAATCATCATGATTTCATTATATTTACGATGTTTTTCATTTTTAGAGTCTGAGTCAATCAATCGTAAATTTGCAAGGCAGTCCAACAGTCCTTGAGCAGACTGACTTAATCTTCTGCCATAAACAGGGGAGACTTCAGGTAAACTAGTGGATCTGTCTAGTTTTGGACCCAATAAAACCTTCATGACCTGAACCGAAGAATGGCACTGCTTTTGTAAACTGTCTTGTTTGGTTAAAGCTTCAGGGTTAGGATCCATTTCATGAGTTTCCAATTGTGCTTTTTCACCGCAACTGTCATTGGTCTCCTGCTGAATATGATTCTCACCTGCTTGATCCTCACAAGGTTCCTCTACCTCAAGTTATACTTTCTGGTTCCTCACCTTTGTCCTTTTCAGAAGTTTCCTCAACACCTTGAGCCAGGGTCATATATTCAGTGAGTTCCACATCCATTTCATAAACATGGCCTTCAATGGGAATGTTCCTAAGCCAGTCATTCACAACTTCTATAGGGGAAGTGTTCGGTAAGCATGACGGCACCAGTTCCTTGTTGTTGCAATCTGATGAGTTGTTGACTTCCTCATGTTTGCTCCTACTGCTTTTTGGCTTTTATTTTCTACCTTGTCAACATTTTTGCTGGAGGTAACTGACTTTGATCCTCTACTCACTGGTCTAGCATTATCAATAATATCTCTCAACAAATCTGCTGCTGAAAGTGCCTGAGATAAAACACTGTCACTTGAGGAATCAGGATGATTGTCTGATGCTTTTATCTTGTTTGGCATCTGTTGTGGTAGACTTCTACAATTTTGGGAAATATCAGACATTACTGCTGAATTTGGCCTGGATGTATAATTTTTCACAGATCTTCTGTCTGATGTGGATGTTTTAAGAGACTTAACCATCTCCCCATCATTGTCTCTGTTATATTTTATATTCAGTCCATTTATTTCCAAACATTGGGAAGAACATTTAGATCTTTTATCACTATCTCTGGTACTTTGGCTATTTTTAGACATTTGAAGAGTTTTTGAAGAGTGTAAACAGTCACTTGCTGGTGTAGCTTTTCCAGAAGCTGTTTCACTTTGGTCATGTTTTGAGGACATTTCAGTCATTTCTGCATGGTTGGTGTTGTTGACAGCTTCACAATCTCTCTCTTTCATAACTGTATTTTTAGCACTTCTCTGTGAAACTCTGGAGGGTGACTTACTTCGTGAAGATGACAGTGACAAAGTGGAGGGCACTCTGATGTTGTTTTCATTTAACTGGCTTCCTGACTTTCTCTTCTTCAGTTCTGCTGACATGATGCTTTCAGCTGAGACAGGCGAGAGGGCTTGAACAGGAGTCTTGCAAATCTTGTGATGGGACTTTCTGGGACTGTCTGAAATTGCAGAGTTCACAGACATTTCTGTCATTGGCCTTTCCTCAGCATCCACTCCATTTACATTCTCTATCTTATGTCCACCGTCCTCTGTGGTGGCAGATATGCCACTGATTGATTGTTCATCAAAGTCTTCACCCTTGTGCTCTTCTCCTAGTCCAAGAGAAACAGATGCTGTTGATGTTGGGCTTAGAGGCTCATCAAACTGGTTGCCTGAAGACTTAATGTTATTGATAAGAGATTTAGCTGATAGTTTTGATTTTCCTAACAAGCTTTCTTCAGATTCATCTTTGCAATCCTCTTTTAGCTTCTCAGGATTTGTCTCTCTCAAATTACAACTTGAGGAGCTGTGACAATTACATTTACTGGATCTTTGTGATTGCAATGATACATTAGAGCTTACTGACATCCCACTAGTTGCTCTGCTATTAGTCTTCTTAATTTTAGTGTCATTGTTTGATCTAGGAGATGGAGACCTCTTTGTCCTAGGTAATGGAGAGGTCACAGTTAAGGCATTCTGTGTCATGTCTTTGCCATTGTCCATTTCCTGGAATGCAGGGCTCTTTGCACTGGATTTGACAGATCTTTCAGAGCAGGCATTAGACTTTTCTGAGGTCTGAGACATTGTGCTGGTAGCTCTCTTTGACTCGCTTTTTGGACTTGCACATTCTTCAGGTGTTACATCATTTGGTACTGAGGTAACTGTGTTTTCTGAAAAGTTGTGGTTTGATTTGCAGGACTTACATGACCCTTTAGATGCATTTGTTTTAATAGACATTGCACTGTGAACTCTTTCTGTAGATTTAGACTCTGTGGGTGAATGCTTTGAGGATACATTTGACTTTACAGAAGTTTTTGAGCAGTTGGACAGTGAACTGCATAGTCTTTCTTCTGTGGTTACTTCAGTTTCCGGCTCACACTGAATATCAAAAAGGCTGGACTTTGGAGTGGCTTTGTCTTGTAAGTCGCAACAAGATTTGACAGACCTAGTTGTTTGCTCTGATGTATGTGATGGATGTTCAGAAGATTGGTTTGATTTATTAGACATGGCACTAGCTGATCTCACTTCTTGAAGAAACTCTGTGTCTTGTCCACAATGATTATTTGACGTGGTATGATTTTGAGCAGCAGCACTTGCTGATTTATCACCCTGAGGATTAAGTAACTTTGATGGCACTTCTTTGAAATCATTTGGACTACAAGATCTAGGCATTTTAGCTTTCTCTGAATGTGCAGATTTTGATTTGAAGGATGTCCTCGATATAGCTGATAAATTTGAATGCATAGAAATTGGGCTGACAGCTCTTTCTTGCTTTTTTCTTCAGCTTCATCCGTTTCTGTCAGGACCAAGGCTGGTGTGGGCTCTCTCTCTGAAATAATAAAGTCTGACCTGGCTGACATTGCTGATGTGGCACTTTTGGTTCTTTCTTCAACTCTTTCTGCTTCATTATGTTCATATTTCAATGATTTCCCAATAGAACACATTTCATGAGCAGAGCAGTTGGACCTTTTGGAGATTTTTGAAGTAGAAGAGGCATTTGAATTTTTAGACAGGGCAGACTCAGAGTGTTCCCGTGTGGCTTCCACTTCCAATGTATTATTAACAGCTTCACAGTTTTCATGAGCATTTGAAGTGGATGCAGCAGATTTGTTTGACTTCAACAATGTGGAATCAGCTTTCTCTGGATCGTTCCCCTCTGGATTGCATGAACATACAGAAGACTTGCCAGATCTTCTTGACACACCTGACGTGGGACTTAAAGATCTGTTTTCAGCATTACCGTCACATATCTCCAGAGCATTGATTCCATGGTTGCTTGCTTGGCCTCTAGATTTACAAGACGCTTGGCTATGTCTAGAAATTGTACTACAAGCCCTCCCCTCAGGCCTGTGCTGCTGACCAGATGCAGCTGAACTTGGGGTTATGGCTCCACAGTGACATGGATGGGACCTGGAGGACACTTTTGAAACTGGAGATGTCGTACTCATCCCGTCTGGCTCTACTGGTGCTGCAAAAGTGGTTTTATACTTTTTCAGCTTCAGTGAGTTAACAACACTGCTTGATTCTTTACTTGGAGGTCTGGGGTACAAATAAGATCTTGGTGAAGTCTGGCAGCCACAACAATGAGCACATTTGGGTTGATCATCACTTTCACTTTGAGACCAGTCTGTTGCTCTCGAGATGCTTGGAGGCAGGTCATCATAATCATCATCCTGATCTTCCTTCAAAGACTCAAGCACATTGGATGAGTTGCTGACTGCAGAAATTGGACGCTCTTCCATGACCTTAAAGACCTCACAATGTGGCATAGGAGAGATTTCAGGTTCAGTATGAGAACATCTACTTTTAATGTGACTCTCACAGCTGTCCTCACAAGACCTTTTGCTTTTTGACGTGATTCCAGCAGATGACACTTCACTTCGATTGCAGCAATGACTTACTGCACAGTATTCTACTCTGGTGTCCCCTTCCTCCATTGTCTGCTGAAAGCATGAGGCCTTTTCCACCACATGCTCAGTGTACTCCCCACTGGAGCGAGAAATTGTGCGCGTACTATCCACTGATGACTTTTTGCGTACAACTCTGTGAGAGGATCCACTGGAACTGGGTGATTTGCAGGCCCCCGGGTCTTTATGCATGGGGTTTTTCCAGATGTCATACTCTTGGCAGTGGTTGCAACAGTTCTGACAAAGTGTCTCCTCAAGATGCTTCTGATGCAACTTTGTTGCAAAGGCTTCATCAGTCTCTTCAGATGGAGAGATGGAGTCTGGGTCTGAATACTCAGCTTTAGCTTGAAGATAATCACCGTCTTTTATGGAGCCAGTGTCATTCACTTTTGTGGCTGATTTTTTGATCTCGGTGGACCACTGGAGAGTCTCATCGTTGAAGAGCCGAAAGCGAACCTTCATCTCCACAGAAACGCTGCCATCTTTGTTAACAAGCACTCTCTTCTCAATGTCATCATTCACTACGAGTTCTTTAACGTAAGGACAGGAGCTGACGCAACCGGACTGTCCTGGTGTCATACATAATCCATTCTGATAGGACTTTTCTGAAGAAAGAGAGAATCTTGTAGATCTATTACTCGAGTCAGATCTTGGATGGATAATGCTTTTCTTTGTCTCCAGGCCAAAGTTAACTGTTAAAACAAAATAATAGAAAAAATATTAATTAATTAAGGATAATAACATTTTAATTTTAATGAGGTATATTTGAAACAGGTTCTTGATTCACCAGCGTTGATAATACATTAACTGCATTTGAGTTGGAGGTGGATTGTTATTTCACCTTCATTCTATTATTAGAGACACGTGGGTAGATGGGTTGTTAATCACTTTAATGATTCACCTAAAACAAATAAATGTAAACAATATTTAACCTGAACTGTGGACACAATAAGAGAAAATATTTACCATTCTTTTTGCTTTCATGACCTTCACTGCAGATACTAGAGTGAGACCTTGTGCCCATTCCTGGAAGCTTTTCATCTGAGAGCTTCTTTAAGCTTTCCATGAGCAGTGGTCTGAAGGGTTCTCGACCCACACAGACCAGCACACTAGGACACTGCATCAGACTCTGAATGTTGTCAATCTGTGGAGAGCAGTATATAGACAAAAGACATATGAGTCAAATCCACTTAGAGACGAATACTTACGATCACTGTCTACATAGGCAGCTACCTTCTAACATCAACATTTTAACTGAAATTTAACCTTATTAGTGACTGGTGCTTAACACAGTTTCACTAAATAGACTCATTTTAGAATTATGAACCCTTAAATCATCAAAACTCAAACATAATGGTTCTCTCCAATGACAATAGCAGCATATTCATGTATGTAAATATGCAATTCAACCAATTAAACACTAAATGTTTAAATGATAAGAAATAGTTAAAACAGTACTTAGAATTCTGGGGCCGTATTCACAAAACATTTTATCTTACCACTAAGAGTTCTCCTAAATAACAGTAAAAGTTCTTAGCTAAGAGTTTTCTCTTAAAACCTATTCACAAAGCTGCGGAGACCAACTTTTACTAAGGAATAGACTGAAGTCTTAAACTAAGAGTAAGGGCGGGGTTGACCTCGTTGTTATGGACTATGCACGCCGTGATTGGCTGATGGGGGAGGAGTCAGCGATTTAATCATAGAAATATTGTAGAATGAGGTATCATGTTTCCATATTAAAATAAAGGTTTTAAAACACAAATATTGCCCTATTCAAATAAAGTTTTTTTTAATAAAATGTTACCATATTCAAGTGTCACTAATTAAACTAGTAATTGTCCTCTTGGATGTCTGCATTTCAAGAGAATGCAGAATTCAAGCGACAAATGATGTTTTATAAACAAATTTTGGAAGGAACACAGGTCTTTCTAATCAGCTCGAGAGGAGGAATATATACACAGACGAGAGCCGACTCGCCTATAGTTACTTCAACAGTTTTTTGCGTCTCTCCGCCACCCCACTCCACTTTCGGCTGGGGATACGGAGATAACTTTGGGTTTTGGCTAAATTCCAAGCTCGGAGCCCTCAATCATTTGTAAATGTGAGGTCATGAAAACCACTGCCAATGGTAATCTGACAATTTTTATTTATTTGTTAAAGATTTAGGCCTATTTTTGGCATCTCATCGTAGATTCAAATCTATAAATCAATGTATTACATTTATGAAGAAAAGGTTCAGCACCTAAGGCTCTATTGCTATTGCCTCAATGGTGTACAGTGTCTTTAGGTGGATTAGGATTGTTTGTGATTTGGTCTTAGTGATTTAGGAGTCCTCTTGACTACTCCTATCATTTCACAGACTTAGGAGCTAGTTTTAGTGCTAAAATGCTTTGTGAAATACTCTTAGAGCAAAAATGTAGGACTCCTAAAATTAGGACTGACACGCCCATTATTTTTAAGAGTTTCTCCTAAATCGGCAAGTTAGGAGCTACTTTTAGCCTTAAGATGCTTTGTGAATACGGCCCCAGGAGTCATTTATTCATCCTCTTAATATCTGTTCAAACCTGTATGACTTTCATTAAACACAAAAGTAGATGTTTTGCAGAAAGTTCTTTTACATACTACTGTACATGAGCATTGCATGGGGTTGTCACACTCAAAAAAGGACAAATATGTCACAAAATTTGTTATAAAAATGCATTATTTGCTGAAACTCTGCCCTATAGTGCTCAAATAGTGCATACACACATTCAAACATTTAGTTATGAGACATAAAAACCACTGGCAATCAATCAATACGGAAAATGTGCATGCATGAAGAAGATATTAGAGCTATGGTGGAGGGCAAGATTTTCAGTAAATAATGACTTTTTAATACAATTTTGGTCCGTTCCTCAGAACACTAGCAAACAAGTGATATGGATTGTTTTTATGGTGCTTTTTGGTCCTTTATAGCACCGCTGGTCACTATATATGTGGAAGAACAATGTACATATACTTTAATTTCTCCTTTTGTGTTTCACAGAAGTAAGAAAATTGGTAACACTTTATTTTAGGGTCTTTTAACAAGTTGCTTTTTAGCTTGCATCTTACTAGAATATTGGCTGTTTATTAGTAATTATTACGCATATAATAATGCCTTATTCTACATGACCTTATTCTACATTCTTAATCCTACCCAATACCTAAACTTAACAACTTACTATTAATAAGCAGTAAATTAGGAGTTTATTGAGAGAAAAGTCATAGTTAGTAGTGAATATATGTTCCCTATACTAAAGTGTTACCAGAAAATCATAAGTGTGGATACAACATGAGAGTACGCAAATTGCCGTTCTGTCCTGACCTGACATCTGCCTCCTAAAATACTTGACCTGGCTAATTAAAGAATGGCTGAAGAAATTAAATCCTCCCTGACCTTGCGTCCCTCCAGAGTGTAGAGTTTCTTGACATGACACTGCATGAGTTCAGAAATCTCGTCCATGAAACACGAAGACTTCGAGCAGTTCGTCTGCTCAGAATGATGGATCGCCTAACAGCAGGGTCATTGTTTTTCACTAGAACAATTCTTTTGGGGTGCCGATGGTGGTGCTGATGTCCCATGGGGGGTTCCTCAGGTCGGGAGGGCTTCCTGCGAGTATTATGTGGGTGGCTGTGGTGGTGCCAGACCGCCGGCCTCTTCCCTGCAGCTTCTATGTTGATTGGCTTGACGTAGCGGCGATCAGAGCACAAGTAACAGCCTCCGTCCTCTAACTGCTCTAAATGTTTAATGCTGTGGGTGCCCCTGGGGGTCGTGATAGTACGCACACCAAAAGGTAGAGGAACCTTTTGGGAAAGGTCATCCAATAAGGCATCAAAGCATTTGAAGCTGCGTTTATGGATGGCCATCTTGACCCCTTTGAACTGAGCGTCGCCACTCTTGTAGAAGGTAATTCTTTTGGCTGAGCTGGCCGCTTTCACACTGGAGCCAAAAGACGATGTTGGAGGATGAGGAAACTGTTCATTTTGAAAATGAGTATCGGCGTCGAAGGAGCCTTGGGCCGCCCTCGGCATCTCTCTTCCACGTCAATTCAAACTGTGGGGAAGAGAATGGAAATGTGAATGACATTATCTGAAACTCAAATCAACACAAATTACAAATTCAAATCCATAAAAATAAAAATATTTATATAACATACATTTAGAGAGAAATTTGATTAAATGGAGACCCTAGTAATGTCTCTGTTGTAGGGTTTGAGAAGAGGTTTCAACAATGTCTAAAATTGTGCTCAGATTTGCCAAGAAACCACAGTCTGTAATCAGTATATTTAACTAAACTAGGGTTGTCAAAAGTACCAACTTCGGTACCAAGTTGGTAACTGAAATTTTAAAAATGTGATGATACCACCTCTGATTGGCCACTGTGTTCGCATGCTCACAAGATATGTCTGTGATTGGCTACAATGATCACCGCTTCAAAAACATGCTGTAAAATAGATATCTTTGAGGCTCTTTTCAGAGAGCTCAAACAGAAACAGTACACACGGGAGTGTTTGAAAGCAGGCCGACCCATTTAAATTCAGAATGCATTTTAAATCGATATAGAGGAGATTTGGAGGAGAAACGGTTAGAGATTAGAAGGAAACTAAAGCTTTAGCTCAACAGCTCTGGCCATGCTGTGATATAAACGAAAAGCTATTGGCTATTTTAAAAAAGGGGCGGAGCTGTTCGATATGTCCCGCTCTGTCTTCCTGTTTCAGTTGAAATTACGTCAACACATTGAATAATGCTGCATGTTCCAAGACACTTCAGTGGGCCTTTAAATGAACTATCAAATAAGAACCAATATACGTTTGCGTTGCTAAGAGTGGTTGCTAAGGGTGTTGTGTAGTGATACACAGAACCACTGGGTGAAGCGGTCATAGCTGTGTTTTATCGTGAATAAAACACAGCTATTGACCAATCAGAATCAAGGACTGGATCTAACCGTTTCATAATCGACTTTACAGCATGATGTGGAGGCAAAGACCCACCCTAAAGACATAGTTCAATGTCACAAAATACTGGTGAAGTACCATGGTACTTTAATCTATACAATACCATGGAACTGTATGATTAGCATATTCATACAGTGAAACATGGCATTATCATGGTTCTTCAAAGTACCAAAGAACACCATGGTATTACAGAAAACACAGATATTGTGATAATTGCAATCTAGTCATGCCATGAGGACTTTTAAATTTTTCAGTCAAACTTGTATTACACTTTTAAATGACATGTTGTGTAGTATAAGCAACAGTAAAACTAGGCCCCAGTTCAGAAGTTAATCTCATGCACTTTGGGAAACAGTTACAGAGACTATAGCTTAAATTGCATTTAGTTCTTAGTCCTTAATAGGCACTTTAATCCAACATTTGAAGAAGTTCAAGAGCATCATCTCTGAGCAAAATTTGTGCACAAAATCATTTTATGTGCATCAAACTGAGAGCAAAAAGATTTTACCATATTTCTTATAACAAAATGTTTAAAAAATAAAAGTGCACCTGGAGGTAGTTGAATAAAAAAAATATTTAATGACAGTCCAGATTGAATAAAATGACATTCTATATTCTAATTATAAATGTAGACAATTGATCTATACTGACTCATGTTTTCACTGAACAATTCACTTTATCAAAAATTTATATATATATATTAAAATAGCATTAGTTCTGTAGCCAGGCAGCTTAATATAAAAAACTATAATATATAAAATATATATAATGTGAACAATATACTTACATTTTCAGAATACATTATCATATTTGATGCTAAAGAACTGTATAAAATGAAAAATAAAAATAAAATCTGACTATGCAGAGTAACGTTCCAGGTAACATCCAAGCACACGACTGCTACAGGGACACAAGTTTACAAGCCCTCCCACAAACAGTCTGGCCACTAATCAGGGCACTTTGGCAGCTAAGGATAGAACGAAAAGCTTCTCTAATCATCTTGAGATTTCACTGAACTTTAGGGGAGTGTGAGACACATGACAGCAACACCAGGATTGCATAAACAATCAGATTTTGACCCCTGATGGCAGGCTGTTTTATTCTACAAACATGTCATTTAAACAATGATGCACCACACACAGTGACTGAAAATACATCTGCTGTCAAATTCTCTCCAGTTCTACTGCTTATATCTGCTGACTGGCATAACATGCCTACTGATGTTGGTATATTAATAATAAACAACTACAAACAATCACAAGACACTATTGGTGAATCTCACAATATGTCTCACTTGATATTACAATGCAGGGCTGCACAATTAATCGAATTTCTAATCATAATTACAATTATGGATGCCACAATTATGTAATCACTCAAAGGCACAATTATTAAAAAAAAAAAAAAAAAAAAAAAACCACTCTGCGTACTTAAGATGTTGTTGTTTGTTTTAGGTTATTTTAAGTTTTTTGTTTCCATTGTTTTAATTTTAAGTTTAGTATAACATTATAATACCATGCATATGTTTACTTTTTTATGTAAAGAAGAAACCAAACCAATGTATAGTTGACATTTGAGGCTTAATGCTATAGAAAAGCAATACAAGTTTTTCAGGAGGAGTGATTTCAGCTTGTTTATTTTCATATAAAGATATGGAATGCAGTTGCTTCAAACAGTTGCTTATTAGCATGCATATTACTAAGATATTGGCTGTTTATTAGAACTTATAAAGCACATATTAATGCCTTATTCTGCATTAACTTATTCTACATCCCTTAATCCTACCCAATACCTAAACTTAAAACTTACCTTACTATTAACTATTAATAAGCAGTAATTAGGAGTTAATAGTCGTAGTTAATAGTTACTTAATAGTGAGAACTGAACCCTAATCTAAAGTGTGACCCAATTAAATTATATTTTTTAATGTTCTTTCATTTTATTTGGGGATGAAATATACCCTGATATGGTCTTTACATGCTTCATCAAATTCACCCAGATCTGACATACAACAATTTAACCTAAAATATTGTATCTGTAATGACAACATAGCAGACTTGCACTCTTCATAGAATAATTGACTGCATGGTTAATATTTTGTGTAAACCTATCTTATGGTTTGACAATTAATGCTCTCAATAATATCTACCTGGTACTTAATTCAAATGTATTTATATTCTGTTTCAAAGGAAACCTTGAGATAAAAGTGAATGTGAATAGTGCCTATAGCTGCCTTTTCTCTCAGAATCCTGCAATGCTGTGCTATAACCATAGAGCACTTTGAACATTCTTTTAATTTGTAACAGGAGTAAGTGCAAGACATTTAAAACTAGGCATTTGACTAGACTGTATCAAATGATGAGGACTGATGCTTATTGTGCATGCTTAGTGTTGTCAGTGGTTGCCAAGACATTGCTATGCAGTTTCTAAGGTGTTCTGAGTGGTTTCTAGGGTGTTCTAGGTGATTGTTTTCTGGCCAAGTCATTTAAAAACTAAATTTTACCATAGTGTTACAGGACATGAGTATTGTTGCTAACTCTAGCACTGCCAAAGCACAGGCTTATTGTAATCTCAGGAAAAGACAGCACATCCTCTGTGCGCTTAAGTGACCCACTATTACCCGCAAGCTAAAGAAACATTAATACGGATGTTTTTATAGGTTCTATGTTTGATTTCTGACACTGCCAAATCTTGCAATGGCACACCACGCACAAAACCCCTTTAATTAGAGCTAATTAATTACTAAACATCTCTGAGAGGTGTACTGTACATATATTTTTGACACTAATTATAAATCTCTAAAGGTTAAATTAAGTGCTACACATGATTTCCACAATTAGTAAGTGAGAACTTGGCAGCCCATTGGGAGAAAACTGCAATACAACGCTGTCAGATTACTGAGACTGAAGCAAGAACGTTTAAGACTCATGGGATATGTGTGAGAAGAGGGAGGGAACATGAAACACCTTCACCAGATCTGAAATGCAAATATCACTGTAAAACCTAACAGTGAAATTAATGAAATGAAATGAGTTTGTTTCACTCAAATAATAATGAAAGTACTTAATAGAAAAAAACGATGTGTGAACTCAAAATTTCATTGTAGTAAGCTGAACTTAATATGATTGAGTTGCAGCAGATTTCTAATTCCCGGCATGCTTTGCATCAGACTGTATAAATAAATGCTGAAATTAAGGCTTATTTTGTGTGTTTTTGCACAAGATTATCATAGGGAGACATAAGTTAGTGTTTAATATTGTGTTATGTTGGGATTTACAAGGGGTTCTGTTATGTTAGTTTTGTAGGTTTACCATTGTGGTGAAGAGTAGAGCCTATGGTTAGGTTGAGGATGGGCTGCAAAACTTTAAGGACCATATATACTGTATGTTGTTTGATTATATACATCTTTTTGATAGTTATAATAGCATGTGTTATTTGCTATCTATCATTTAAACATGAAGATCTGAATATGATGTTAATGTAAATTAACTGTATGTAACTAACATTATGATGAGTGGGGCGAGGCTGAGAACTATGCTGGTGATGTGATTGTTAACAAAGAATATACACTAACAAGAAGCGAAACTCAATAGAACATCCCATTGCAACACTGATGCCCAGTAGCAGCCCTGCGTTTCCACCATTTTGGCATGAAAGCGACTCATCGGTCCACTAGTTTCTATGGCAATACCAGCTGCTTTGTTAAAAAAAAAAAAAAAAAGTACATTAAAGCTAAAATCCAACCTGAATGATGACAACACAGAATAAAATACTATCACTAATGATCATCAAATCCTTTTAACATTTTATTTTATAGTTATACATACTTTGTGTTTAAGTCTTCCACTTTTTTCACAAAACCTTTGCTCTCTAGAAACCCAATCAGTTTCAAAATTCTTTGATGTTCAAGTATTAGCATTATAAACACTGAATTAATACCAACATATGGAATTAAAGTAAGGACATGCATCAGAAAAATTGGAAATGTTGGACAATAAATATATAACAGAAAATAACAGCCTTGTTTTTGCAGTGTTGTATATTAAAGCAAAAGTGGGAATTATGTGATAACGGACACAGCAATGCATCAAGTATTATAAGATCATTATGCTTGTAGCATGATCCATTAAAACGTACAATATATATATTTCAATCCAGAGAGTGGAGTAATACTATTATTATTCCATTAGGTCTGATCTATAGGCTATTGTTCGCTGCAAACATGATGATCTTAAATGTATTAATTTACTATTAATAAATTTGTAAAGTTGCATAAAATGGAAATACTCAATAAAGTAGGCTAACTACGTTACCTCAGATGGATGAATGGTTGGATTCCACAACTGGTAAAATAAAACATATATAAGACAATACAACATTTACTGTAGGTGCCATAAAACTTACTGATGACTTAATTTGAAAAATGTTCTATTGTGCTTCTGATTTGGTTGTAAAATTCGCCGATTTTGGGTGTGTAAGATGTGAAGGATTCTATGGTCCAGTTGGCAATTTCACACCATAATGGCGGCCGCGCTACCGGAGAGCCACCTAGTGGCTGTTGCCCAAAAAGGATAAGAGTTCCGCCTCTTGGGTTCTATACTCTTTGTAGTTAATGAGAGACACCTGTGCACCACACTGGCCTTGCTCTGCTTCCACTGCTCTCGGCCCCGCCCCACTTGTTACAAAAATTAAGTTCTACTAACTTAACAAAATGAGTTAGTTTACTTAAAGGTGCTCTAAGTGATCCTGGGTGGATGTAACTTCCTGTTGACGTTCGAAGTGTTGTCAAACAAAACAGAGGCTAGCTAGACCCTCCATCCTCCTCCTCCTCCTCCCCCTCCCCTCCGTGCTTCCTGAAACAGTAATGAACACGCATTTAAAATCATTCTTGTCGGTTATTGGCTGGAGCACGTTTATTATGTTTTGTGGTCCAGGCTGCACCAGTTTGTTTTTATTGCCGTTTTCGGAGCTTGTGGCGACTACAGAGACCGCATTTTTTTTACAGTGTGTTCAGGGGACAGGCAGCTAGCGGATAGTGAGGAGATGTTTGCTGTATGTGACAAAAAATGTTTTGGCCTAAAAATGCGTGACATCGCTTAGAGCACCTTTAAATGATTTGAGTATTCCGAACTTGTTGAGTTTTACAGTGCTCCTGTTCTGTCATCATTTTGTGCCAATGTTAGGTTTTGCTTAGTCTTATTTAACTTTATTACCTTGAGTTTGATGAACTTAAACCATTTACGGCAATTGGGTTCCTCAAACCATTTAAGCAGAGATGTATAAAGTACTAGAGACCCAGACTTGAGTAAAAGTACAAGTGCTCTATCAAAAAAGTGACTTGAGTAAAAGTTGAAGTGCTCTTTAAGCACCACACTTAAGTAGAAGTACTAAAGTATTCGAAATTTTTTGTACTTAAGTATTGCAAGTAGTTTATTTTAAAATTTACTACTCAAGTACTGAAAGTAAAAGTACAAGTATTGAGTGCGTGAAGACCACTTGAGATGCAGACAAGTTGAGATGCTTTGTTTGTTGTCAGCACTTTGATTTCATTACCAAAAAGTTTATTTTGACTAATAGTTCTACCATATACAATTGAATAAAATTAACAGCTAGCTAACAACAACTTGCTTTGCACTTTTTTTCTGTTTTCACCTCACTCCAGTCTAAACTAGGCTAAACTACCACTCTTACTAAAAAAAAAAAAAATGGGGTAAGCACACTTATATTCTCATTTCAAGAGGTGTTCTGAGTAAATGATTTGTTTGTAACACTTTATAATATGGTTTGATTTGTTAACATTACATTAGTTAATGTATTAGACTAATAACCAACATGAACTAACCATGATCAATACATTTGTTACTGTATTTATTAATCTTTGTTAATCTTAGTTAATAAAAATACAGCTGTTCATTGTTTGTATATGTTACTTCACAGTGCACATTAACTATGTAAACAAATAGAGAGCAATTTGAGAGCAAGACAACGCTCGTGTTGTTTTAAGACGGTGAATGCGCGCGCGCGCACGCGCGGCCAGGACTCGCTCGCTCGCGCTCTCCCTCTCTCGCTGCTCGTATATGCGCCCTGACTAGGGTTGGTCTCCTTCCTCACTCTCACAGCCACGATCACTTGAAGTTGAAGGGGTGAAAGGTAGTGTTTTTGGTTCGTCTTTGGTTGATCTTTTTAGCTGATCAAAAGGCAGAACGGGAGCGCGCGCAGCTTCTGAATCACTTGATTCGCTCATTGATGCGTCAGCTTCATCAACATTTTTATAATTGTAACGAGTAACGATGCAGCACATAAAAAAATATCGGAGTAAAAGTATTAAACTCATCGAAAATATGTACTGAAGTAAAAGTGGAAGTAGGAGAAAAAAATAATACTCTAGCAAAGTACAGATACCGCCTTTTAGTACTTAAGTACAGTAGTGAAGTAGTTCTACTTCGTTACTATACATCTCTGCATTTAAGTAACGATATAGTTGTTAAGACTAAGATTTGTTTCAAACTGAATTAATAAAATAACCTTAAAATCTTTAAGTTGAGTTTACTCTAATGATTGACTAAACCAACACTAAAATATAAGTGAATGTAACTCAATGTATATGAGTTTACAGTACTCATACTTACTGGTTTTAAACTTAAATGGTTTACGGCAATCGGTTTGCTCATATGGTTTGAGTTACCATAACTTTGCGGGTTTTACAGTGTACATCTGTTCAGTTTAATTTAAATAATTAGCAAAGAACTTAAAAACTGTGTAGAATGATTTCCATAATGCTACTGACAGGCCTATAATACCAAGATAATTAACACTTACTTAATATCGTAACAGAACTAAGACCTGCTAGATATTAGGCACTTTTCAACATAAAAAACTTGAACATTCTAAAATGAGATTTGTAAAAGTGATTACATAATAATAAATGCTTTATATAATAAGACAGCTATTCTCATAGCCTTTGTAACCACTGGAAAGTTTGACATTCAAAGCAATGCATCAGTTCATCTGCTAGTACTCAACATCATTGTGAAACCTATTATCAGCTCTCACACAAACAAATACTTCAGTCCTTAATCCATAATTGCATTTTCCCATTTTAGCTCAGACCTCTTAGTTCACACTGCAAAAAAATGACTTTCTTCCTCTGAATTTTTGTTGTTTTTTTCCAGTACAAATATCTAAGCATACTTAAATCAAGGCACATTTACTTGAGATGCAAAATTACTTATATTGTGTTTTGTTTTCTGAAAAATAGATTAAAATGAAGTTAGTTTAAGCTGAACACAAGAATAAATATCTGCCAACGGGGTCAGAAAAATAAACTTAATTGAAAGGGGAAACAAGATTATTTTTCTTACCCCAGCAAGAATATATTTTGGTAACACTTTATTTTAAGGTGACATACTTACACATTACAGCATGTACTTACTATAGTAATAACAGTAAATTATACATGATTATAACTACTATAACTAACTATATATATATATATATATATATATATATATATATATATATATATATATAACTATAACAATTATAACTAACCCTAAATCAAACCCTAACTGTAACTCTATAGTAAGTTGTTAATTAATATTACTCAGTACTATACTCAGTATGTAACTACGTCACCTTAAAATAAAGTGTAACCAATATTTCTCTTGTTTTAAGCATAAACTCACTTCATTTTCATATATTTTTCAGAAAACAAGACTTAATACGAGTAATTTTTCTTTTAAAGTAAATGTATATTGAATTAAGAATTTCTCAATATTTGTACTGGAAAACAAAGCTACTAAGTAAGAAAATAATTTTTTCACAGACAGCATGTTCCACTAAAACCATTAAGCTAAAACAGACCTTTTTATTAACTAAATATGTTCAGAGAGCCATGTTAATTCTCTGTCCTAATTATACACATTGGCTTTACCCTGTAGGCGCAGGTTCATTCTCCTCGACTGCCAAATCCTCCAACACCAAACCTTCAAGGGCTGTCAATACTTTTAAAGTAATCCAGCTAGAAAATTCAACAGGTTTTCTTACAAAAAGGAGTGCTCCTTCCTCTGGCTCACACAGATGAGGATGAAACAGGCACTGCGTTTGAAAGCATGACGTTCCCTCCTGTGAAGAATGTCACTTTTCATCCATGACCATGCGAACCACGGACATGCCACAGCTGCATATTGTCTATCCACAGTCATTCATTCCATTAGGCTAATTATCACAGGCAGACCTTCATCCAGAGAGGAGGAGGAGGAGGAGAAGTGGGACTCCTCTGAAAGAGGATTATACTGTGTGGCCATCTGTGCCAAACAGAATTAACTCTTAGCTCTCCAAAACTGAGCTGTTGTTCATGGTTTAGACATAGAAACACAGAAATGGAAAACTAGTGGCCTGTGCTGACCAACAAAAAGTTACACTGCATATGATGACAATATGTACGTTGTCATGTTAGTGAATTTTTTCTTAATATTATGAAATCAGATCCAATATTATTATCATAAAATTACTGAGGCAAATATAGTATTCAATATTTATCACATTTTTCATCATATTACAAAAAAAATCTAATATTGTTCTTAGCATAATATTAAACAATATTATGATTAATTATATTAATTTTACATTATGAACATTATATATAATAAAATATTCACATTAATATAATATTGTGGCAAATTTGTACCAAATCATTAAAACAAAACGACATTTTATCACACAAAACCATTAAAAACAAACAAACAGAAACATTATATGTTGGGTTTTATATCATGCAAATACGACATTAATAATAATTAACATTAATAATTTTATATTTTATATGCCTTTATGGGGACAAACATATGAATTCAATTTCAATTAAATATATTAATATATATTAATCAAATGTATTAAATTATTAATGTATTATGAATAGTATAAAAGTGCAATAAAAAGTGTAATATTATTATAATACACAATGCATACTGTAGCTATATATTATACAATGTTAACATCAATATCATAATATTGTTTGTTATGAAAAACAATTGAGTCAAATATTGAATCAAATGCGTGCTGTATTATCAAATAATTAATATTAATAACACAATATTGTTATGTCTAAAGTTTACACGATAAGCTCGAATGCGTGCAGTATTATCAAATAATTAATATCACAATACTGTTGTCGAAAGTAAAGATAACAAAGATAAAGCTCGCGTTGTTTAAACATAACATACTACATAGAAAGTACTGTAAGTCTTCTGGGTTTCCATGGCAACAAACACAACAGCAGTCGTCTCATGATGGCCTCCATACACACATTACAGGAGATATCGAGGATGAAGGTAAACCTTCAGCTGTTTGCTTTTGACTAAACCACATTCTCACACAAATAAACGCAATTTATAGCCTACTTAAAATAAATAGCCCGAGATATATTGTGAATCTTACCTGCGCGCGAACTTGTTGATAGAGACTTGAAACACGAAGCAGATGCGCGTGATGCATCCAAAGTCACGACGATACAGTATATATCTATCATTTGCTGTGAAGGACGTTTGTGCGCATTAACACACAGCTTCTGTTGTCTTGAAACCTCATATCTGATGTGTGTTGTTTCAGAGAGATGATGGTATTGAACGTCTGAGCAGCTGTTTTCACTGGAAAGAGTTTGATGGTGATGATAAACGACAGTATTTACATCAAGAGTTTGTGTATGAGAATGTGATGTTAGCAATTACAAGAGGACTGTCGTGGTCAACAGTAGCACAAGTGGCAAACATCACCAAAGAACTCCTGCCGAAACTCAAAGGTGGGCTATTTAACAATGTCAGTTTTGGTATTTTTTGCTGTAGCTAATGCTTTTTGATTATGCCTAGGCTGATACTTGTTTATCACGTGATCACAGGGACGCCCAGAAGTCCATGCGCTCGTCATTTTATGTTTCGTTGTTCATAGCGAAATAAAGATTACACAAACACTTTTATTCATTAATATGTTTTCGAATTAATTGTTGAGATTAGGGTATATCTTTGCATTTACTGTAATTTCGTGTTAAGTTTGATGGTGTCACCCTAATTGTGACATGGCACCCTGACCCTATAAATACATATTGCCAATCGACAATTGACAAAGTTACTTATTTACATAAATCAGTCAACTTATTTTTGTCAATTATGCATCTTACATAATCACAGTTTGTGCAGTTTTTCTCTTTGCCAGTTTTATTCGCAAAATGTTTCAGATGGTATCACAGATAGGTGCTTTATAGAGAGAGATGTAGTTAGATGAGTAGATACAGTACATAGAAATATCTTTTGAAACATTTTCATCCTGGTCTTAGAAAAAAAGGTTGCTTTGTACAATGACTGTACTCGGGAATCTGTTTATTATCATTTGGAGTTTTGTCACATTGATTAATAAATGTGACAATCTTTGCTTTTAATACTCATATTAGGTTTGAAGACACCAGATGTCATTTGCCTCATCAAGGATCATTTATCACAGATAGAGCCTCGTCTCTCCGCTGCCCATCATGCTGTTCTCCTGGACTTCATTGTGAAAACATATGTTCCAAATCAGCGGCTTTATCAGGCATTTTTAAATGGTGAGACGGGTCTTAAACACATCAGCTGCGAAGCTTGAGATTGAAAGCCCACCTCATCCACAGCCCCTTTGTGAGGGTACAGACACTGTGGAGTGGGAACAGCAGCGGACTCTGAAAGACCTGTGTGTGGCTCAGTCCAGAAAAGAAGCAGAAATCAAGGAACTCAAAGAGAAGGCCGAAGCTCAGATGATGGCAACGTTGCAGGCCAGTTTAAACAATCTTCCACATGAAGACCGGATGAGCAAACAGGTAAAAAATATCAGCTATTTACAATATAAAGACCCACATTTGCTTGGATGTTGTGGGTGATTACTAGGTATTTTCTTACTGGTCTACCCGCAAAGTCTCTGTTATAGGCTATTATAGAATTTGCTCTAGAAATTCTGTCAATGTGGGATTTTCCCACCCGTTTTTAACATTAACCAGGCAAAAATAAGTATGGTTACTTTGGAAAGTAAACAGTAATTATCACAATTACTGTTTACTTTCCAAAGTAACCATACTTATTTTACTTATCATAGTTATACTTACTTGCCTTAGTAAACACCACAAACAATTGATGATTTAAAATAAACAGCAGAAATCAGGGAACAAAAGGCAGAAGCTCAGATGATGGCAACATTACAGGCCAGTTTAAACAATATTCCATATGAAGGCCAGATGAGAAAACAGGTACAAAATATCAGTTATTTACAGTGTAAAGACTCAAGTTTTGATAACTTGGTGGTTTCTTACTGGTCTACACCAAGGTCTCTTGGAAATTGCTCCAGGAATATTACTTTATGGGATTTTTGTTTACCGGCCTAAAAATAAGTATGATTGCTTTGAAAACTAATAGTGATGCTTGCCTTAGTAAACACCAATAAATGACTTATAAGTAGAATTTATCAACATTTCATTTACATGTTCATCAAAAGGGATAAATGTCAAGTAGACGGATTGTTTGGACAGTGTCTTCGAAGCAACCTGAAATGTAGTTTCCTGCTCAGTGGTGATATAGAACAGGATTGTGATCCTAAGCTCCCCTGTAGCTGTTGGCACACTATTACCTTTTCAAAAACCATCAAAGTAAATCTCCAAGCTATTGGCGAGCGGCTCTGATGCGTAACCGCAGGGCTTCCACCAGCACTGACCTAAAAACTGTATTTTGCAAACTTTGCCATTTTATAGTACAATGTGAAATGTGAAGGCTGTAATAATTCATACTGACAGAAGTAACAAAGGATTATTTCTGTTGTGTATTGTCCTATGGTTATCACTCTCATACTGAAGACATTCTGCGTTAGACTACTTTGTGCTTAAGGAGCTGCAGGCTGTCAGCAGTTACCAGATAAAGATGGATTAAAGGAACATCGCTCTGTTATTTAACCTAGTTGAGCACAACAGCCTTAGCCACTTTTTCAACAGCTTTGGTTTTTCCTATAAAAATTAACACATGGACTAAGACTTATGGCCTCTACAGAAGAATAGATCATTGCTTAACAGCCTCAGAGCTTGTGGTAGGTCTGCCTTGAAAGGGTTATATGCTGTCGCCGAAAATCAATTTTTCTGTGAAGAAAATAAATGAAATTTTTACTTCTGAGACCCAGCACTTTTCTCTCTATTCTCTCACTGGAAAATATTGTTGTGTTCTGTGTAATTGTGCTAGAGGGCGCTCATGAGTGAAAGAACAAAAAAAAAAAGAAAGAAAGTAAGAGAAGAAGAATTTTGAAACTAGCCCTGCGTTCCATTCGGAAGGGCTCATCCCTATGCCCTAATCCCTTCAAAGGGTTTACCCTCCGGAGTGAGAGCTTCGAAGGGATGAAGGGTGTAGGGGTCAAAAAAACTCTTTTTTTGCAACGCACATCTGCGTCATCTTAACGAGACAATCAAGGAGGAGTAGATTGTGCAAGCTGCGCCCTTTATTTAACGTTAGTTTATTTCTTTATTTATTTTAGGTTTATCGCATGTAGGCTATATTGTATATATGTATTTTAAACATTTGAATGGACTGATAAAGGGAGCTGTAAAGTTTTTTTGTTGAAGTACAATGTCGTTTTGACCATAATAATACAATAATATAGTACCAAATCTAACTTGTATAAATATTACAGTAGTACATAAAAATATTATACATACCTTTATAGTTAAAATCGAACTCCTAGCCTCCTGTACCCATTCTGTGACGTCAAACTTCCCTGTGCAAAGGATCATGGGGGCCAGAAGTGTCCATCAGTTGTTCCCTTCGAAATCCTTCATTCCAAAGGGCCCTTTGAAGTGGCCAGTTTTGAGCACTTCGGTTTGGAACGACCTTTCAATATGGCGGCCATGATTATTTTCACTCCGAAGTGCCCTTCGGAGGGCGATATATCCCGTTTGGAACGCACCGTTAGTTTGCTAAGTTTCAAATGGTTATTAAACAGCAAGCAGAAACTATGCTAAAGCGGCAGCCCTTCCAGCGCACTCAGTGTCTGAATTCACTCACTCGTTCATTCCCTCCCTCAAGTGAACTATATTAGAACAATAACTATAATGATAACTTTATTTGCGTCCACACCAACAAATGATAATGGTCTGTTTATATAAGCTAGTGCACTGCTGTTTCAAAGTGTGTATGTTGTTGAACATTTTTGCTGTTCTTGTTGCATTTACACGGTTTTAACCAGCAGATGTCCTCAGCATGCTATGTTTCAAGTGAATAGCTAGTGTAATCAATCTGATTTAACAGTGAATTTAGAGGACGTAGTCAATAATAGTGGAATAAAAAAAAAACACCTAGTCTTTTTGACTGCAACTTTAAAGGAAGCAAGACAATGTTGTCGAAACTAGCACTGGATACCTGAAGTAATTTTATGTTACACTGTTTTCTAACCTGGCAAAATGAGCTCATCTCCATTAATACTTCTCACCACTTATTACTGTCACAGTTTCCCTTTGTTTGGACTTTGTGTTTGTTTTGCACTATCTATCTGTCGTCATGGACACTACTGTGTTTTGTTATTCAGTTTATTATCCTCATTTACTTGTGTATTAAGTTCCCTTTTTTCAGTTCAGTGTTGTCTGGTCTCGTCAATGTTATGGTCATTGTTGCTTATCTGCCAATGTTTGGATTTACCTGTGGATACTATTAAAGACTGTCTTGGATCTTTATCTTCTTCCGTTGTGTGTGTTAATACAGCCAGACTGTTACAGAAGACCAGACCACAAAGTGATTAGCGGCGAAAGGGTTTTTTTTTTCCCCGATTGTTTTCTCCTTTGTGTGTTCGTTTTTGGACTTCCCCCTTCATGGATCTCCCTGCTGTGCAACTCCTGTGCCTTGAACAGGGAAATTGCTCCCTCAAGGAACATTTAACAGATTATTTGAATCTTGCTCATCAAACCACCTTCCCGGACGACTGCCTGGTGCTCATTCCTGCTCGCCCGGCCTCAACACCGCCACATGAGTACAGTTGTCCAGGGATCCACCTCGAGGGAGCTTCGCCACGTTTGTGGAGTGGGTACTGGTTTCCTGCGGATCAGCATTCACTGTGGAGGACATCACCAGCCCTACTTCCAACACAGTGCCCAGTCCAGTACCACCCCACTGTGAGAAACAACAGTAAATGCCCACCACAGATGGCGAGAACACCTCGGCTGTGATGTCAGAGCCTGCGCCAGAAGGAGCGATCGAGCCTGATGGGACCCTGTCTGACCAGGTGTGCGAGCCAATTGACTCATCTATCGCTGTGGGAGTCCTTGTGGAGTACGAGGGAATGGAAGCAAGCCCTGCCACTGAGAGTGAGTACTGCCTGGACTTTATGGACAGTTTTGTGTATTTGAAGAGTCAAATTCCCGGTGTCCCTTGATCTTGTCAGAATCTGATTCTTTTTCAGTCCTGTTAACCCCACCCAGCCTCCCTCTCCCACAACCTCTCCAAACTGCCTTTATAGAATTAATTTTTTTCATCAGTCTGTATCATTTGGCAGGCTCCTCCTCAGTCGCTCCTACCACCCAGTAGGGTTGGGCCAATAGACGATGTCATCGTCCATGGCCGATGCTGATGGACATCATGATGTTGATCTTAATTAATCACACAATATCACCCAGTGCAGTGCATGATTTCAATTTCCGTGCAGTTACTTAAAAAAATATAATGAAGTTGACAGTTAAATGAACACAATTTAATTCCAATTAATTAAATCCCACCCTCCATCCCAATGTCATCGTCCATCACAATTTTTTACTGTAGACATCGCCCAGCCCTACCACCTAGTCATCACTACCTCCCAACAGTCCTTCTGCTTCACCTCAGCCTCCTCTCAGTGGTGTGTGTACCCCTCTGGGAGCCATCGCCGCCTGGATGCCAGAAGCCCATGGCTCTGCCTTCAGCCTCTGAGAGCTCCGCTCCACCTCGACCCATCACCCTGGATCCTGCGCCTCCACCCCTTCCTCCCTCAGTTCCACCGTGGACCATCGCCCATTCGGCCTTGCCGGGCTTCTTCAAACGTCAGCTCCACCTGAGTCAGACATCGCCACACCTCTGCTGTGGACTTCACTACTCTCCAGTCCTCCACCCCTTCGGCTGCAGCAAGCTCCGCCCTCCCTTAGGCTCCGCCTCCACCCTCGATTGCTCCAGCTCCAACTCTAACCTCCAGATCCCCACTTTCACCTCGGGAGGTCATCGCTGCGGCTTCGTTGCGGCCGCCTAGGTCTTCGGCCTTTCTCCACCTCATCGGCTCACTGTCTGTGCAGTGGGCTCCACCTCCATCACCGTCGTCGCCAAGGTCACGTCTAACACCTTCACACCATGGCTCCTCGTTTCAGCGATGCTGCCTTGGAAGCGCATTCCTGTCTGTGACTTGGGTCTCCATCTGCACGCCACTGTTCAAGGCCATCCTCTGGATTCATCCACCATCCTCATCACCCTGGACTGTCCTGTTATACATCCCCCTCCCGGATCTTCGCCCTCCACCAGAGCCTCCTCCAGTCTACCTGTTCTCACCATCCTTTCGCCCACTCCTCTTCATCCATTTCCATCTCGTCATCCACCTCCAGAGCCCCACCCTCCTTCCCTCATCTTTTCTTTCATGGCGCGATGCCGTGCCTTCCGGGAGGGGGGAAACTGTCACAGTTTCCCTTTGTTTGGACTTTGTGTTCATTTTCTGATCTGTCGTCATGGACACTGTCGTCATGTGTTTCATTATTCAGTTCAGTTGTGTGTTGTTAATTATCCTCATTTACCTGTGTATTTAAGTTTCCTATTTTCAGTTCAGTGTCAATGTTATGGTTGTGTTTACCTGTCTTCCAATGTTTGAATTTACCTGTGGATACTATATTAAAGTCTTGGATCTTCGTCTTCTTCGTCATGTGTGTTAATACAGCCAGACCACTACAATTACAAAGGTATAACTGATTGTTTTCCATGTATCCATTTTCTTTAAAGTATCCTTGAAAAGGGGGTTTGACTTGTCAAACAGTGGTGGATTTTTCTGGACCTTGGCGATTAACTTCTCCACAGTGTCGTCTGCCATTTAAAATGTGCAAGCCCTTAAATTTGAATGTGATTTGAGTGTCTTCCAGTTCAAAGTAAACAAGCAGAACGTGACACTCATTAATTCAATAGTTGACAGTCATTGAAGATTTAGCGATCCAAACTTGCGAACGTTTGGCCTTTACTTAAAGACTTAAGATTCCAACATCAATATTTTAACAATGTTTTACAATAAAAAATGTTACAGTAACAGTAATTAATTTTTGTCAGGAGTGCCCATCAATCATGCTGTATCTAACTGATATATTCATAAAAAAAAGAGAACACATACCTATTCAGTTGCACCTGCTTCCATTTATTTACGATCACAAGAATGTACAAAACAGCTCTAGGCTTTTAAATCTGAAGGCTTACACATTTAGAAATATATTGTTTACATCACATTTCTGAGCATTTCTATCAATTTTCCTTGAAATTATGCGATGATTGCAATATGAGGAGGTTTTAGTGATCTCTCAGCCTCTCTATACTGATATCCTTTCAGCTAGAGCAACAGAGGAAGCTCATGAGAAAAAAATAGGAGTTATAAGTTATTCGAGTTAACCAGAGTGTGTGACAGATATGCCAATGCATTAGTCCAATATCAACAAAGGCACAAGGAAGAGACAGATAAAACATTAAACCAAATAAATACACGATTATAATGAGTTGTCTACATTACGTGTGTATTTCTTATCGCAATGATTAGCATAAGCTTTAGCCTTTAGCTAAACCTTTAGCATCGCATATATGACAGTGGAAATGCGACTGGCCCTGGCATGCACTATAGCATGCTCGCCTTTGACTCAACAGTGGAAACGCATCAATGACAGGTGAAGTACAGACAGCGGGTTGTTAATTTATTGCAGGGCCAGGACGCTCTTGTAGTCATGCAGCAGCACTTTGGTGGAAGGTCAGTAAAGTAAGGACAATTAAGGTCATGAAAATTGTTTATTGTATGGTGATATTACTAATTAACTAATAAATGTACTAAACTGAAATGTTGTCCCTGAGTGCCGTAACGACATCTCCCATAAAGGTTTGCAACCTTACAAAGTAAACAGTGATCCAAAAAAACACTAGTCTCTTTGCCAGTTAAAACACAAAATACAATTGGTATACTACTTCTACTGCCTCACCGGAAGTTGTACCCACGTTCTTTTTTAAGTGGGGGGGGGGGGGGGGGTGTCACACAGGCCAATGTGTTACAATGTGTGTCACATTCGGGCACAGCCACAATGTGACACCGCTACAAATGGCTGTTCCCTTCAAATAATACCCTATTTAAGGGTATAGGGCGCGATTTTGGACACCGCCATGGTTAAATGAGTTTCTACTTCCCTCATCATTACTATCCCTTATGGAAAGAAAATAAATTTCCCTATATATGAATGATCAATATTAAATGATATAACAGTATATTTGAAAATATACATAATATATTGTGTAAATATACAGCCCAAATTTCGGAAATGTTGGGACGCTTTTTAAATTTGAATAAAATGAAAACTAAAAGACTTTCAAATCACATGAGCCAATATTTTATTCACAATAGAACATAGATAACATAACAAATGTTTAAAAAGAGAAATTTTACACTTTTATCCACTAAATGAGCTCATTTCAAATTTGATGCCTGTGACAGGTCTTAAAAAAGTTGGCACGGGGCAACAAATGGCTGAAAAAGCAAGAAATTTTGAAAATATTCAGCTGGAAGAACATCTAACAACTAAATAAGTTAATTGATATCAGGTCTGTAACATGATTAGCTATAAAAGGGATGTCTTAGAGAGGCAGAGTCTCTCAGAAGTAAAGGCAGGAACACGGCAAGCCGACAGTTGGCCGTCGGGCAGTTTTCTCAGTGTGTTCTGCACCGTCGGCTGAAGTTGGTCCTCGTCTGCTTTTTTTCGGCTGATTCGACATGTTGAATCGGCGTCAGAGGTTGTCGGTCCATCGGGCCATCTGATCATTCTGATTGGCTGTTCAGCTACTGCCCCCTGCATTCTTGCGCAGGCGCAGAATGGACGTGCTATTTGGCGTCGGCTGCCGAGCATCGGTTTGGTGTGTCAGGCCAACTTTGGACCCAGACGCTGCCGACGTGAGCCAACCCCACAGTCTGCTTTCATCGCCACTAGTTTGTCGGCATCGGCTTGGTGTGTTCCTGCCTTAAAGATGGGCAGAGCTTTGAAAGAGTACATAAAAAGATTGTGGAATACATTAAAAACAATGTTCCTCAACGCCAAATTGCGAAGGCTTTGCAAATCTCATCATTTACAGTGCATAACATCGTCAAAAGATTCAGAGAAACTGGAGAAATCTCTGTGTGTAAGGGACAAGGCCGAAGACCTTGGATGCCTGTGGTCTTCAGGCCCTCAGATGACACTGCATCACTCATTGGCATGACTGTGTCAATGACATTACTAAATAGGCCCAGGATGACTTCCAGAAACCACTGTCGGTAAACACAATCTGCTGTGCAGATGCCAACTAAAGCTCTATCATGCAAAAAGGAAGCCGTATGTGAACATGGTCCAGAAGCGCCATCGTGTCCTGTGGGCCAAGGCTCATTTAAAATGGACTGTTTCAAAGTGGAAAAGTGTTGTATGGTCAGACGAGTCTAAATTTGACATTCTTGTTTGAAAATCACGGACGCCGTGTCCTCCGGGCTAAAGAGGAGGGAGACCTTCCAGCGTGTTATCAGCATTCAGTTCAAAAGCCAGCATCTCTGATGGTATGGGGGTGCATAAGTGCATACAGTATGGGCAGCTTGCATGTTTTTGAAGGCACTATGAATGCTGAAAGGTATATAAAGGTTTTAGAGCAACATATGCTCCCCTTGAGATGATGTCAGTGTACCAGTTATCAACGTAAAGCTGCTTTGATACAATCTACATTGTAAAAAGCGTTATATAAATAAAGGTGACTTGACATGTCTATTTCAGGGAAGGCCTTGTGTATTTCAGCAGGACATGCAAAACCACAAACTGTAGCTATTATAACAGCATGGCTTTGTCGTGGAAGAGTCCGGTGCTGAATTGGCCTGCCTGCAGTCCAGATATTTCACCTATAGAGAAAAATACATCAAAGACGACCACAAACTTTTCAGCAGCTGGAAACCTATATCAGGCAAGAATGGGACCAAATTTCAACACCAAAACTACAGAAACTCATAACCTCGATGCCCAGATGTCTTCACACTGTTTTAAAAAAGAAGAGAAGATGCTACACCATGGTAAACATGCACTTGTCCCAACAATTTAGCAGGCATCAAATTTGATATGATCTCATTTTGTGCTTAAAATTGTAAAATTTCTCAGTTTAAACATTTGTTATGTTATCTGTGTTCTATTGTGAATAATATATTGGCTTGTGTGATTTGAAAGTCTTTTAGTTTTCATTTTATTCAAATTTAAAAAAACGTCCAAACATTTCCTGAATTCGGGTTGTATTACAATACAGGTGTTGGTCATATAATTAGAATATCATCAAAAAGTTGATTTATTTCACTAATTCCATTCAAAAAGTGAAACTTGTATATTATATTCATTCATTACACACAGACTGATATATTTCAAATGTTTATTTCTTTTAATTTTGATGATTATAACTGACAACTAAGGAAAATCCCAAATTCAGTATCTCAGAAAATTAGAATATTACTTGAGACCAATACAAAGAAAGGATTTTTAGAAATCTTGGCCAACTGAAAAGTATGAACATGAAAAGTATGAGCATGTACAGCACTCAATACTTAGTTGTGGCTCCTTTTGCCTGAATTACTGCAGCAATGCGGCGTGGCATGGAGTCGATCAGTCTGTGGCACTGCTCAGGTGTTATGAGAGCCCAGGTTGCTCTGATAGTGGCCTTCAGCTCTTCTGCATTGTTGGGTCTGGCATATCGCATCTTCCTTTTCACAATACCCCATCGATTTTCTATGGGGTTAAGGTCAGGCGAGTTTGCTGGCCAATTAAGAACAGGTATACCATGGTCCTTAAACCAGGTACTGGTAGCTTTGGCACAGTGTGCAGGTGGCAAGTCCTGTTGGAAAATGAAATCTGCATCTCCATAAAGTTGGTCAGCAGCAGGAAGCATGAAGTGCTCAAAAACTTTCTGGTATACGGCTGCGTTGACCTTGGACGTCAGAAAACACAGTGGACCAACACCAACAGATGACATGGCACCCCAAACCATCACTGATTGTGGAAACTTTACACTGGACCTCAAGCAACATGGATTGTGTGCCTCTCCTCTCTTCCTCCAGACTCTGGGACCCTGATTTCCAAAGGAAATGCAAAATTTACTTTCATCAGAGAACATAACTTTGGACCACTCAGCAGCAGTCCAGTCCTTTTTGTCTTTAGCCCAGGCGAGACGCTTCTGACGCTGTCTGTTGTTCAAGAGTGGCTTGACACAAGGAATGCGACGGCTGAAACCCATGTCTTGCATACGTCTGTGCGTAGTGGTTCTTGAAGCACTGACTCCTGCTGCAGTCCACTCTTTGTGAATCTCCCCTACATTTTTGAATGGGTTTTGTTTCACAATCCTCTCCAGGGTGCGGTTATCCCTATTGCTTGTACACTTTTTTCTACCACATCTTTTCCTTCCCTTCGCCTCTCTATTAATGTGCTTGGACACAGAGCTCTGTGAACAGCCAGCCTCTTTTGCAATGACCTTTTGTGTCTTGCCCTCCTTGTGCAAGGTGTCAATGGTCGTCTTTTGGACAACTGTCAAGTCAGCAGTCTTCCCCATGATTGTGTAGCCTACAGAACTAGACTGAGAGACCATTTAAAGGCCTTTGCAGGTGTTTTGAGTTAATTAGCTGATTAGAGTGTGGCACCAGGTGTCTTCAATATGGAACCTTTTCACAATATTCTAATTTTCTGAGAATCGAATTTGGGATTTTCCTTAGTTGTCAGTTATAATCATCAAAATTAAAAGAAATAAACATTTGAAATATATCAGTCTGTGAATGAATGAATATAATAATATAAAAACTTTAACTTTTTGAATGGAATTAGTGAAATAAATCAACTTTTTGATGTTATTCTAATTATATGACCAGCACCTGTACATAAGAAATTGCCATTTTTCATATATTGAAGAATGTGACAATATATTTACTATTTACTATAGTGCATGTATATTTACTCATGTATAAACACATATATAGAGAAATATATTATGTAATACATTTCTTACATTTTATAATAATTTACATTTGAAATGTTTTATATTTTCAAGCTAGTTAACAAAAGCACAAGCACACCTGCATGTACTAAAGTATTTAGCAGAGAGTCTATCACTGCGCTGAAGAGCACACAGCCATTGATGCCGTTCGGCCAATCATCAACCTAACCATAGTCTCTACTCTTCAGCACAATGAAAAAACTTAAATTAAAACTTTCAATTAAAAAATAATACAACATTAAACACTAACAGATCTCCCCCTATATTAATATTGAGCAAAACACAAAAAATAACACTTAATTTTAACATTTACTGTTGTAGCCACTGATCGTAACTCATTATGTGAATGTGTGTATATATGTGTGTACAATACATTCACATTTATATAGGAACATGTAATATACGTACACAATAAAGGATAAAACTTTATCAATATTACATGTAATGCTATGTTTGTCTTAATTTCTATATATTTTTATGTATCAATATATAGCCATACATGGTCAATGCATATATTGCAGTGTATTGAAAAATATATATTGCAGTATATTGAAAAATATAAGCGCTAGTTTTCCATATATGGAAATGTATTATGTAATATATTGCATTCTATTTTGTAGTATATTCCCATATATTTTTGTTCTGTACGGGATGATCCCTGAGGGTGACTGCTTACCTTGCTACTACAAAACATAACAAATGTGAATATTTGTCTGATGGGAAACAAACTAAAGCAAACAATTGAGTTTTAGTAACTAATTACACAAATGTTCCATTATCATCTTTTGTAGATGAGGCTTCGGTGCTTAATGAACTCTTTGGGAATAAAATGAAAGATGAGATCAAAGGATTAATCACAAAAATATTTTTCTTTGATTCTCTCCTTTAGGAGGTAGAAGAGCTGCTGCGCAGTTTTCTGCAGTCGCAAGGAGAAATTATAATGGAGTCTCTGATGAATGAAGCCCGTCTCACTGAGAATCTGCTGCAGATGAAACTGAGGCACTTCGCAAATCAACCTGTTTTCCCTAAAAAGCACAGTGTGGCAACTCCTACAAAATCAAAGAAGAAGGGAATTTAAAGTACAGTTCTATAAAAGTTCTATATTTTGAGATTCATGAAATATAATAAAAATAAAGTTTGATAACTTCTTAATGTATATGTTGTGTGAACTGTGTGTAGAGGCCACATCCACAATGCAGCTAATATGGTTGAATTCCAACCCAATTCACTCATATTTGCCAAATGGAGTAATAAATTAGGAGATTCTCGCCCACATCTAAATGAGTTCCTTAAAATTATCAGTGGCCATAAAAACCAGCGACAGCTCTGGTTTTATGGACTGCATTTCATTAAGCATATGAACAGTTTGGCAGTGATGTTTCACTACTCTAATTTTTTTTTTTTTTTTATGTGCAATTTCTTTAAAATGAAATCAAGCCAAGGTTGTTTTATACAACTTAAAGGAAAAGTTGACCCCACAATGAATATTCTACCAGTCACTTTTATATTGTTCCAAACCTGTATGACTTTCTTTCTTCTGTAAGACACAAAAGAAATTAATTGCCCATACTATGGACATCAGTTGGCTCCAATGTTGTTTGGACACCAGCGTTCTTCAAAGTATCTTCTTTTGTGAAGAAAGTCAGTCATACAGGTTTGGAATTACATTTTTGGGTGAACTATTGTATCACTAAGACTGATGAAAAAGACAAGTGATTCTCAAATGCTACTAAATTAATTTAATCACTAATCCTTTTACAGCTTAACATTAACAACTAAAACCAAACACCACAGATACATAAATATATATATTACAGAGTTACAAATGTCAAGTCTGTATAATTAAATAAATTGTTCTCACAAGTAAAAAACAAACAAAAAAACAATGGAATTCAGCTACAGTATAAGGACCATGATGAGGTTATTTTCATAAAACTAAGAGGCTAATAATGCCCTTTAGAAATAGCACCATAATTATGATTGTCATTTTATACTATGATATAACATTTCTTTTACACAAGCACACAATATCTCATAGGTATACACTACCGTTCAAAAGTTTGGGGTCAGTACAATTTTTATGTTTTTCAAAGAAGTCCCTTATGCTCACCAAGTCTGTATGTATTGGATCAAAAATACAGTAAAAATAGTATTATCATAAAATATTATTACAATTTAAAATAACAGCTTTATGCTGATTTGCTGCTCAATAAACATTTTATTATTATCAATGTTTTGATGGTAAGTTCAAAAGAACAACATTTATTTGAAATAGCAATTTTTTTGCAACATTATAAATGTCACAATTTAAGCTTATATAATTGAACCTTGTAAATCTTTGGTTTATCTTTAACAGGAAAAACTGTGCAAATACATGCTACATATGGAAAAAGGCAGAAAGTTTGACCTTCATTAATCTTAATGCACTACAGGGCCCAATTACCATCCCTTCCATTAGGTCCCAAAAACCTCAAACACATAATAGCAGATGGTGCTTAGTTTGCTTGAGACATTCTGGAGTCTGATCCAGTAAAGTTAAGCATCGTCTGAACCAGCTCTGGCAAACCATAGTCGTGCTTCCAGCCCCAGTCACTGCGGGCACTGGCGTCATCCAAGATCATTGGCCAGCTGTCAGCTAGAAGCAATAACACAGAAACACAGATATCACACTGACCTGTGTTCAGTTTGGAAGAGCCTAAATGGCATTATCTGCTGAATGTTTTATTTAAATGCAAATTTACATGCATGATCAAAAAACACTTTAATTTTATCATAATATAAATTGCAGCATCACCTCTTTTCTCACAGTGCCTGAAATGGTTAGATCAAGGATTTGGTCTCTGTAAACCAGTGTTTCCCAACTCTGTTCCTGGAGGCACACCAACACTACACATTTTCCAACTCTTTCTAAATCAAACACACCTGATTTAACTCATCAGCTCATTAGTAGAGACTGCAAGACCAGAAATATGTGGGTCAGATAAGGGAGACTTCCAAAATGTTGGTGTGCCTCCAGGAACAGGGTTGGTAAACACTGCTCTAAACCCCTCCTTTTCTCCTTTCATGTTTGAGCGCAGTCAAGTAAATGTTGTTTGAGGGCAGCAATGAAGCCTGCATTATGCAAATTTGTTACAAATCTAAATGTAGGTTTATGTTGGAAGTAAGACTGAAATTACTGATGACTCATTTCAGGCAGTTCAGAATCGATTTTTTCTTTTAGGAGACAATAACTCTGTTTGTAGTGCACTTTGATCTTTGAAACATTGCAGACGTTTTCTATTCACAAACAGCTATATTGCACACTACATAAAAGTTAATATTAAAAACTAAAAAAAATGCAACCACAATTTATATTTGAGGATTTTAAATTAGATTTCGATTTTTAGTGAATAACGGTGAATATACTGATGTGTCAGACCCTTACCAATGGCCTGTCGACCTGGGTCAATCTTATATGTGACCTGCAGGTCTGGCAGGTGCCTCCTGATTTCTCGAATCAGCTCCTCTGGAGTGAAGCTCATGGCGCTGATGTTGTATGTGCGCATACTAAGTATCTCAGCAGGAGCTTCCAGAACCTCCAGTGTGGCTCTCAGACAGTCCTCAATGAACATCATGGGGAGTCTTGTGTCAGGCCTCAGATTGCACACAAATTTACTCGTTTTTACAGCATTGTGGAAGATCTGGACAGCATAGTCTGATAGAAGAGACAGAATAAATGGAGGTGAAGGTTTTACATTAGCCTTACATTAGCCTTATTAGAGCAGTGTTATTTTAGTATTATTCATATACTGTTGTACCATTTAAATAGGTATGAAACTGAAGTTGCAGTAGTTTTTTCTTTCTATTGTGACGTGTATCTGCGTGAAACGGCTTCTCCAACAAGAAAAATGTAGGGCAGGACTTTATTTTGTCTATTGGGAATCGATTGAATCACGGGATCATTGTAATTTGCTATGGTTGATCTCATATGAGTGACAGATTGTCCTGCCCTCACGCCAGTAAGCACATCGTCAGAGAAGAGCTGTCACTGCGAGAGGGAAGGGAAGTTATTTTGATTAAATATTACAAGGGTGTCACAGCATGTGGCTGAAACCAAAATGATTATCATGGAATAAAGAATATAACACAACCACATAAACTAAAGATGACACAGAACAATGAACAGAGGAAACCGAGGACTTAAATATACAGTGATAGGTTGACAAAGAATTGTCACTTGCACGTGCTACGAGGGGAATGACAACACAATATCACTGCAACACAATGGGTATTTTTCGGCTGTTTTTCCTTGCAGTTTTTAGCCTTTGCTCAAACAAAGCTGCTGTATGTCCTCCATTGTTGTTTACTGTCACTTTCTTCTTCACGTGAGAATGACGTCGATCACTACTTTCCGGCATACACCACGCCTATCAAGTAAGGGTACAGTTGGTGGTGGAAATGCAAGCTGGATCAGGGTTTGCTGTCCTGAATCATAATGTACTGTACTGAACTGAACCGTACCGCTCAGTGGAAATGAGTCATAAAGGAACTAAGTTGCAAAAATAACTCTTGCAACGTCTTGCAAAGTCTAATTGGGACAGGAAAAACTAAAACAAAACACAATGAAACTGAAGAGACTGAGATTGTTACAGTAGCTCCCCCTCCCGGATTGTGTGTCTCCTGCCAAATAAGAGTCCAACTGGGGAGGGGGGAAGGGGCCTTTGGAAGAAGGACAAGGGCTGGCAATGGAGGTGGAGACCCAGGTGGAGCTGAATAGCCAATGAGACCAATGACACCAATAGATCTGGAGGCCAAGGCCAAGCCAGAGTGCCAGAGGACTGAGGCGGAGGGACTAAGGACTAAGGTAAAGCCAGAGGGAAGGCGGAGCCCAACGTAGTCAATGGAGTGGAGGGACGACGCACAGCTGAAGGCCTGGAAGTCTGTGGCGCAGGCAGAGCGACAACTGATCAAGGTAGAGACAGAGGGACGAGGAAGCCCAGTGGAGCTGCAACAACAATGGCCCCAGGTGGAGCCAAGGGAGGGAGGAGCCAGGGTGGAGCCAACTGGTCGACGAGCTTAGGTGGAGTGACAAGCTCGGCTGGAGGTGGAGCCAGGAGATCCCCTTGCCAAGGTGAAACTGGAGATCATACGACCCGAGGCAGATCCATGCAGCAGAATAGAGTCAACAGTGGGGGAGCTGAGGGACTGAAAGGAGCCAGTGGAGGCAGGGCCAAAGGACTGGCTAGTTTTGGTAGAGGAGGTGGGAGAGGGATGCTGGGTGGTTCCATTGGAGACGCAGGAGACTTGGAGCTGGAGGATATTTTTATTTTAGTTTTAGTAATTTTAATACGTTAGTAGTAATTACTTTATTTCAGTTAAGCTCTGTTTCCACCGCAGGAACTTTCCCCAGGAACTAAGGACTTTGGTGTGGTACTCGGTGTGTTTCGTTTGCAGGAACCAGAGTCTAAATGAAGTTCCGGGTAAAAATTTTCACGAGGTAGTACTTTTTCACGAGGTAGTACTTTTTCAAAGTTCAGGAACTTTCGGGGGTATGACTAGGGTGCTGAACATGCTAATTGGTTGAGTTCACTGAGCATTTTGATTGGTTGACTCCACGTAGCATTTTATTTCAACCACCATTTTTAGAAGTCACAGTGCAAATGTTGCAGTGTGTGCAGTAAGAGTTGTTTGCTATTCAAATCAACAATTGAGTTTCAAAAATATGACCAATGGACGTATGATGAGGTTAAGGCTTTATTAAGCTTATATGTGGAGGACAAAATTGGACAGACTGGAACTGGAAAGTCACGCGCAGTCCTACATCACCGGACTAATTTGCTTAATCTTCACGGTACTTTACACCACGATGAAAATGCAGACAGCAACAGGTCTGGGGGAAAATGTTCCTGGGACAAACTGTTCCAAGAAATTTTGGTGGAAACGTGGCTTTAGTTGCCAAGGCATTTCTAATTTTCTAATTTTTATTTTAAGTTTAAGTTTTTCATCTAACATTTTCTATTTTATTTAAACTTTATTTCAATTAACATATACACTTTTTAATAGTGTTAGTTTACAACAACAACACTGTTTCAGAGGAGATATGCTCACCTGTAGTTCCTCCACCAGGTTGAGAGTCTGCAGAAATGATTCCTGGGTATCTGAGACAGCGGAAGTCAAGACCAAACCTGTGATGGTAATACTTGAAAATACAATAGAGGAAATGTGATTTGAATAATGCATCACAGAGCGTGAAAAAAATCTAAGCAAAATATGCATGAAATTAATATGCGTTAAGACCTCATGAAATGGCTGTCGATATATATATTTCCTATTGCCTAAGCTTATACTATTTATTTTCTCATTCTCTTTTAATATCATGCTAAATGTTTCACAAAATGTTTAGGATTATGTGTTCTCAAAAGTGTACTGACCTCTCCCATTAGCTCAGCGTGAACCTTGGACACTCCGTAAATGGTTCGTGGTCGTTGGATGCACAGATCAGGGGTGGGGTTACGAGGGGAGGAGGAGCCAAAGGCTCCAATAGTACTGGGGATGAAAAGACGGAGCCCATGTTCGACGGCAATGTCAAGAACGTTGTGCAACCCTAAAGATGAGGAAGTTGGAAAAGAAACCTCTATGTATCTTACCACTGAAAAGTGATTGAAGATGAAAATGATACAAATGAAACAAATGCCAAACCCCTCTGTGACTAACCAGTGATGTTGACGTCACGAGCGAGGGACACATTGGCCTCTCCGACTGCACTCAGAAGGGCGCTGTAGTGTATCAACCAAGTGATGCGGTTGTTTACAACAATCTCACGCAAGTTTTTGTAGTCCAAAATGTCGGAATATATAAAGGGACCTGAAGTCAAAATTTACAATTTAAAAGCCTAAAATCAATATAAATAAGTAAAAAAGAAAGAATTGATGCTGCCCACCATAAGTAAATATAACTCACCGCTTTGGTAAACATGATTTGGGGGTTTCCTGATATCAGACAGAATTACATTATATTTTCCAAACTGCATCCTGTAACAAAAGATAAACAAACATCTCATATTTAACTATTTACTACCAAAATTAAAGAGTGCATTAAACAATGGGTGCTTCTCATTTTTTATTTGTGCATCCTCGTTTCATTTCTTCGCTTCTTTTCCTTGTGTCTCAGCTCCACCCCCTTAGGGTGGGAGGTGAAGGATACACCTGTGAAAGCAATCTGGTCGAATGCGTTTTCAACAACCTCTGGAAGTGGTCGAAAGTGGACAAGCTCAAAACGTTTTAGACCTGTTTACACCTGTATTTAGTGTCAGCCACTTGTGATCCGAGTGACCAAAACACATCTTAATAATACCAGGTGGAAATAGGACTTTTGAATATTGCGAAGCACCCAAGATTTTGTCTGGAATACCATGAATAAAAAATTTCTACCTGAAAGATATTACTGAAATAAGGTGTGCTGAAATCGATCTTATTAGACAACCCTGGACAGCAAATAAAGAGTTATTGGACTTTTTTAGCCAGTCAGAAACACTGGGTGCTTCTCAATATCACTCCTCGTCTCCTCGCTCCTCCGTCCTCCATCCTATGACCCGGAAAACGATCGAGCTCAGCCATCTTGAAGGATATCTCAATTCTCGAATTGCACCGCGAGGAGGCAAGGATCGAGGAGTGAGGAGGCTTCCCGAGGAGTCATGAGCGAGGATACACAGGTGCATCCTTTGCGGAAGTCTTTCTCATCGAGAAACGTGACGCACGTATAAATTCTCCTCCCCCTTCATATCTGTCACAATAATATAAATGTATGCTTTACTTTTACAGTTTAAATAAACTTTATACCTCATATATTTCAATGGGGCATCTTGCTTTATTAATATTTATTATATTTTTTTAAAATAACCAAACTTTATTAACATATGGATAGGTCCCTGAAGTGCAGCTGATGACGCTTTGAAGTGACGCTAAAGGGAGTGAGGATATATCATTTCACTTGATTCAATTCCTACGTCCTCGCATCTTTTCCTTGCGTCCTTCCCTCGCATCCTGAAGAGGTGGAGCTAAGACGCGAGGAAAGGAAGCAAGGAAAGGAAACGAGGATGCACAAATAAGAATTGAGAAGCACCCACTCTCTGCCTGTCAGCCTTTTACATGTCAAGGTTTGCTGACATCGGGTTGGCTAATATGTCTTGGGGGCGGGGTTTCAGAAGGTGGGGTGTTCTAAATTCTGGAATTCACCACACAAAATGTAAAATCTGAACATATTTTAAAACACTAGGCATCATACTCTTGCAAACTTTGAAAATTATTAGAGATAAAAACTGGGCATCACACACTACCAGACGTTGACGTCATTCCAAACACAACAAACTCCGACAGATACATGATGCGCCTCATTACATAACGAATAAAAACAATTTGTTCTAAAATCAGCTCAAAATATCAAAAATGTTTGATCTCCAAGTGGATGGAATCACAGTCTAAAGGTTTTTTTAAAATCTTTTTTACAAACTGTTCCCATCAAACACTACAAGATTTTCTATGAAATCTGTCTACTCTGACTGATCAAACCCTGTAGACTTTTGGCAACATTCAGTCTAGGGCTGTCACTAACAATTAGCAATGAGGCAATAATAATTGGTTCAAATAAAGCATCAAAATCAAGTAATCAGATGTTTTTTTTAATTGAACAACACTTAAAATGCATAATGTAATATTCATAACATAAACAATCAACTTGTGTACATTATATATTATAACAAATGCCTGAAGAGGGCGCCAATGGCCTGATGATTGTTGTTGTTACACTTTACAGCATGATCAAATCCTTGTTTAATATTGGCCAAACATCATTTATTTCAAATGTCAAATAATTCAAACTTTTATTTTGAAATCGTGATGAACAACAATTCGCATATTTATTTGTATTAAACTGAGCTGCTGAGATGTGCTCCACCCATGTAAATGCAACCCTTCGCTATGAAATACAAAGCAAATCAGAATTTCTAAGCGTTCCCAAATGCACGTTATTGGAAACCCAAAAAAACAGCACATGTAGAGACTGAGTTCATGTGGAGCAGCATTTACTGTGAATGGAGCCGCTCTGAGATGCAGGAAGAAACACATATGCTGCACGCTGCACACATGTAAATATATTTATTTAACTGAATGGCAGCCTTTGTGATTTCACAATAGCGCTCTGCTATATTTTGATTTTTAAATGGTTTATTATATCGTGCAGCCAGAGAAAACGGTCTAAATGCGTTTCATGGATTCTCATCCATGGAATGAGCCACTTCCAGTATTTTGCCAGTTAATCAAGGATAATCGTGACAGCCCTAGTTCAGTCTCACCTGAGCAGTTTGGCTAGACCCACTCCCAGCTGACCCAGACCCCCTGAAAAGAAAAACAGAGAGAAAATATGATTAAAATCATTATCATCAGTCATGTGTTTCCATGGAGACTACATTTCATGCTTCAGAATGTGGTAACCAGGGAAACATGACATCTAAAGGTTTATATAACATCCATTTAGGCCTCAAAGCTTGCACACACACACACACACACACACAATCTTTAAAAAACTAACATTACACAATAAATGGTCTAGCCACTTGTCTCCTGCACTCATACCGGTAATGAGAACTTTGGGATGATCCGATCCAGAGGACACTGAGTGAAAACTGTCATTGGATGTGACTTGGCCCGGAGAGAAACTGACACTGCGAGCTACAACAGTGTGAGGCTGAAAGCCACAGACTGGAGCCAGGAGAACCCGCTGCGCCGCCCCACTCAGAGCTCTTACACAGAACCGCATCTTCTACTCACTGCCAACACACATAACAAAGTGTTGAATAAAGCACAGCATTATACACAGAAATGCACATCCGAAAGAGTCTGTCTTACAAAGGAGTCACATAATCAGTGTCACTCATTTACTTATTTTTTATTTAAAATATCAGAATCTGAAACATTTCCTTCTTTTACATTTTATAAAAGCATTTAACCCTCTGTGGGACAAATTATGAAATTACACTTAGAAAAGAATAATGACTTTATATTTTAGATATATTTAAGGAATAAATTTTCTACATCTGACCTTTGACCATTTTCTTAGGGTTTCGTCATTTAACTGACATTGTCCTATTAGGGTAAATTATATTTGGAAATTTGGCAAAACTGCACACACATTGAAATGCATTTTGAAAAGTAGTGTAAAGGTCTTTCAAAAAAAACATTAAAAAGCTTTATTAACATTCCATTTCAGTTTCATTTGGAACTCGCATGTGAAAATGTCAAAAATTCGACACAAATTCAGATGCAACTTCACTGCCTGGAAAATAGTCAAACCATATCTTAGTGTATAAAAAAAAAACATCAAAACAATCATTAACATTGTTTCTTTCTTGGAATTCCAAATCAATGATTGTAGTACAAGTGAAAATCAACAAGACTCTTCTTTTTCAGTGAACCCCACTCTTTCCACACGTAACTCGATCTTGACTTGTTTAGTCATCATTTTTGGAGCATCCCTGATTGTCAGTGAAGTGAGGCCAATAGGCAGTGGCATCTTTCCTGACCTCTGGTTGAAGTATGGATCAGGATCATTATCCTATCTTGCATAGGATAATGTATCCAAATACTTCATCTCTGCCATCATCACCACTGAAATGCGATCGTACCAGTTGCAATGCCCTAAGGATGCCCCTGACTGCTTCTGTTCTCCTTGATCTTCAACTTCTTCCTTTTTTACTATGACGTTATTTTCTGATGCACTGCCGTCACTATCATCAATACTTTCTGGATAAGGTACAGCTTTTTCACTCTGTTTTCTATAAAACTTGCAGGCAAAAAAGGCTATTATACTGCCTGCCAGCAATGAACAATAGTGCATCTATACAGAAAAAATAAAAAGAAATCTATCCCCTAATGGGACTTTGTCATTTATGCATAACACAAATTTTATTGGTGTTTGAGTTATTGAATTGAATTACAAATTATTGAATAACAAAATGTGCATTAAAAATTGCCAAAAACTTTAGAAAACACATTTGGATGTACAATTTTTTTTTTTGTTTTAATTGAATTTATATGCATTTATTAGTTTAAAATGAACTCACAATGGAGCCTTGACAGCATGTGACCGAACATGTGCTCATGTCTCCTTCAGGTCCTTCTTGCCAAAAATGTCAAGCACATGGCACATAGATTTTATTTTATTTTATTTTATTTTATTTATTTATTTATTTTTTGTCATATGATAATATAAAATTTGTTTTGGTTGGTTTGTTTGTTTGTTGTTGTTTTTTTTTTGGTTGAATATTATTATTGTATTTTAAATGCAATTTACTCTGCATTATTTATACATGACAAAACACCTTAGAGAATAACAAATTCTTTGCATTCCTAAGGATAATTTTACATCTGCATTATATGCATCCTAAATACATATAATTAAATAATACAGAGGAACAGGCAAGTATTGGAACAGTATTTATCTTAGATAGTCATTTTTTAAATATGTAATAATTAATATTTTCATAGTTTAAGATTGAAAGTCTGGGTCTGGGACAAGAGTAAAACATTAAAATCCTTACATACAAGAAATTTAAATATTTTAAGAAATAAATAAGACATGGAAAAAGTTTCCAAGAGTTTTAATGTGACCTTCATACAACAAAGAAAAGAAAAACTAAAACCTTTTAGTTTTAATAAAATTCAACCCCTTGTGCATAAAAGCGCCTGTGGCTGAAGAAACACCCCGGTGCTGCCACCTTCTGGTGAGTGCTATAACAGTCTCACAAAAACCATGACCAAAGTCAAATCCATTTTATTACTAGCTACAGTACCATACGGTTTAGTTCAAAAACGTAACTGATCACCACTTCAAAAGTTCACATTATTTCCTTTCGTGGTCTAAAAAATAATCTTAAATAACTTATTTTTAAAAGAAACATTTAAACTACATTAAACTGAACTCAGTTGCATGAAGGTACCAGTGAGTCTTTTGGTCACAGCAACTTGATTGTTGAAGGCTGTCAAACAAGATCTTCACCGTGGAAATGATTTAAATCCATGAACAGATTCTTCTTTATTTTAGTTGAAATCCGATGGCTCCGTGAGGCCTCTATAGGGAGCAAAATTTCTAAAAAATATATTTAAGTCGGTTCATGTGAGTACAGTGGTTCAATATTAATATTATAAAGCAACGAGAATATTTTTGGTGCGCCAAAAAACAAAATAACGACTTATTTAGTGATGGCCAATTTCAAAACACTGCTTCAGGAAGATTCGGAGCACAAATGAATCAGTGTATCGAATCATGATTGAGATCGCGTGTCAAACCGCCAACGGCTGAAATCACGTGACTTTGGCGCTCCGAACAGCAAATTCGATACACTGATTCATATGTGCTCCGATGCTTCCTGAAACAGTGTTTTGAAATCGACCATCACTAAATAAGTCGTTATTTTGTTTTTTGTTTTTGGCGCTCCAAAAATATTCTTGTCGCTTAATAATATTAATATTGAACCACTGTACTCACATGAACCGATTTAAATATGTTTTTAGTACCTCTATGGATCTTGAGAGAGGACGTGTCATTACTCCCTATGGAGGCCTCACTGAGCCATCGGATTTCAGTTTAAAATTCTTAATTTGTGTTACGAAGATGAACGAAGGTCTTACGGGTGTGGAACGGCATGAGGGTAAGTAATAAATGACAGAATTTTCATTTTTGGGTGAACTAACCCTTTAATTACACTTAGCGTAGTAGTGCCTCATATCACACTATAGTGTGTCTCCTTACACTAGTGCATTCTGCGACTAAACGTGCCTCATCACAAACTGGGAGGAGACTGGCAGTCTCTATTTACCAATCAACACCAGCTATTATCACAAAAGCTTCTGTTGTAACAACACGCAGCCGGTGATAATGGACACATTTCACCTTTGGTTTCTAAATGTATCGCTTTCTGATTCTTAAATTGTTACGATGTCTCAGTTCGGCGGGACGATCAAAGATCCGGGTGCACTACATTTACGCGTGATACAATAAAACACATTCATTCCTCCAGTAAATCACGACATTCATTCGTATTAAAAAAGTGATGAAAACATCGATAAGAGAAACTTTGATTTACTCACCTTTTATACCACTGCCCTAATCCTCTAGAATAAAGGGGAAAGAAACGGGTAAGGGAACCGGTTTGCTCCTAAAACTACATCAGAGTCTAACAGGATCAGGTGTAAATGTTTATCACTGCACAGACACCTTCGTCCACCATCAGTATTGCATCAGCTACAGGTCTCAGACAGTCTCTCGTGGAGAGTGTCACGGTGAGCCGGTGTCTGCTGTGATTGGTCAGTCCAGCCGAGAGACACCCACTTCACACTGCATGCATTCTAAGATCACATTACCAGTTTATCTTAGCTTTATAATTACAGTGGACCTAAAACTTTTAAAGCCACACACAAATGTCAAATTAAAAGTTAAAGTTAAAAAGAATAAAAACAAGTATAAAAACGAGTGATATTTATTTTATAGAAAGATTGTGCAAAGATACTTTTCACTTGATTTTATATATCATTTAGCCCAGTGGTTCCCAAACTTTTTAGCTTGGAGTACCCCCTGAAGGGATTACCATCCCTCTGCGTACCCCCTCTCTTCCACTTCGACTGCAGTCACACCTTTACCACAAAGGTACAATATTTGCCCCCTAAATTGATTTTCCAGTGCATATTTTTACCTTTGTGAATTGTGTTTTATGTTGAATATGTTTCAAATAAAAATGTTCAATAGAGAAATATGCAATGTTGGTAAAATTAAGTAAAACTTTTAAATATTAAACTAAAACCGCCAGCAGGTGGCACCAAGTCACTGTTTTTATGAGTGAGTCATCGAGTCATTCATTCAGTAACAAAGCAAGTGGCTGTGAATGAATCATTGAATCATTGACTCTCACGATCCGTTCAAAGCCGCAGAATTGTTCGCGAAACACAGATGTGTGTTGTAGTTCTGCTGGTTTTCGTTAGAACTATTATTTAATTGCAAAATAGAGTAAATATGACAGTAGCTACTGTGTTTAAAATGTACGTTTTGTTTTTTGACCTGTTGTATAATAATGTCACGTTTGCAGTCGTGTGGATATTTGGGAACAATTGCATTCTTGCTCGTTATCATCATTAAATACAAGAACTCACACAAGGTATGTTTTTGTATCGGAGAAAGTTTGAGTCTTAAATCGAAATTAATCCATTATCTGTGTCTGTATTTGTTCTTCATGCGAGTAAGTGCTAAATTCCCCACTTTTACAAAGGTGCATTGTCGAGAACGACAGTAATTTAGCGCGATTTAAGGCAGCGTGCAGTCTACGCAGTCTATCATATGCATGCCATGCTGCTTGTGTGGATACAGTTATTTTTGACTGCAAATGATGAGGTAATCTGATTAAATGTACTAGATTTACGACATTTTGGCAGTTAGAAATATATGCTCGATTTTAATATTATTTTAAGGTAGAATTAAATGAACTACTCATTTTGTTCATGTATCCCCTTTTGTCACGTCACGTACCCCCAGGGGTACGCGTACCCTAGTTTGGGAACCACTGATTTAGCCTAATATATTCATAATTTATTTTAATTAGCTCATTAGTTCCATATTTTGAAAAACATATTGTCAGGATGATCAAATGCAACACTTGATTTCTGACAAAACAGAACATGTAGCCTTTTTTGGCTCTATTTACTGTATATCAAAGTCCTTTTAAGGCAAGTCATTTCACTCGGTGGCCATCTTTGAAACGCCTCTCAGGCAGCTATTTCAGTCATGCAAGTGCAGCTATAGGAATAGGGAAGCATCAAGTTCTCCAAATCTGTTCACCAAGCTGACGATTACATTTCATATTTGAAATCGCCAATGAAATCTGACAACAACTGTATCATAAATTTAATTTCTAAATGCTAAATTCATGTAGAAAAAAAGAGTTTATATTTTGCAACTCAGATATTTTTTCTCAGAATTGCAAGTTCATATCTTGCAATTCTGACTTAACATGCAATTGTGATATAAAGTCAGAATTGTTCTGACGTAGTACACAGAAGCCTGCACTGTCTATACAGCGTCAACAGACTGACAGTGGATAGATGAAATTGTTGAATAAAGTTGTTATTTTTGTTTTGTTTTTGTGCACAAAAATGATTCTCGTAGCTTCATAACATTAAGGTTGAACCACTGTAGTCACTTTGACTATTTTAACGGTGTCTTTACTACTTCTCTGGACCTTGAATGTGGTAATTATGTTGCTTTCTATGGGAGATTTAAAAAAAAAAAAACAACAACTCAGATTTCATCAAAAATATCTTATGCTGCCTTCATGTCCTCTCGGAATTATCGTAAATACGAGTTTCCTAGGTAAAAATTGCACATGAACGCCCTCCCATTTCGAAACTTAAATGCAATGAGCTCGTAATCACGACTTCAGAAGTGATAGCTTCTGATAGCACATGAAGACAGCATAAATTGACCATATGCACAGTTATATGCTGGTTGCCGTTAAGCCAGTTTGGGCATTTCTGGTTATTCTGTACACGCTCTACATTGACACAAAACCATCAATGGTTGACTTTTTAATGTTGTATTTATATTATAATGCAGTTATCACACCTTCCTAATTTGCCAGTAAGCTAGTTTTATTGATTACAATAAAGACAAAGCTAATGGGAATGTTTGAATAAGAAACGCTTTGTCTGTAATTGACTATATGCATGGAGCGTTCTTTAGAACTTCCACAATAAGCCAGCTGGAAAAGTTCCAGTTGCTGGTGTGTTGAGCATCAATAGTGTAATACTTAGTTTATCATCAGAATATAGTCACTTAAATGGTCAGGCATAGCATTAATTTAGTTATTCAAACATAACGACGACATCAAAAAATAAATAAATAAAGACGTACCTTAGTGTTCCTCCTCACTAAATTCAAATTCGACCATCAGTTTTCACACTTTCGTGTGAAAAAAGGCGTCAAAAATTAAATATTTGCTGTGGTTACAAAGGGAAAGCGTGGTGCTCGCATTCTGTGTAATTCATTCATAAGAAAAGTTATTGTTTTTCATGAGATTTTGTGAGTACTTCATACTTCACATTGACAAAGTTATTTTATAATGTTTAATATTTATTCAAAAGCGAAACTAAGTGAAAAACTAAGAAATGGCTAATATATGCACAAATAAAAGCTACACTGCCGCCACCTGCTGGTTATAGTGGTATTTAATGTCTTTTTTGTTTTTAAATAAAGTGTTTTCTATCAAATGTTGGATTTCCTACATTTTGAAACATTCAGTTTTACAAATTGGGACAATCTCAGAAGAATGAACAAATAGGCTAATGTTTGTGGTCATCACATTAAAAATAACATTTGAAGTGCTGGAAAAAATGCGTGTGCATACACGACATTTCTTAAAAGTTTCCAATAGCTTTGTCTTTATTGTTAAAATTAGGTAAATGTGATAGGCTAACTGTATTAAAATATGAATACAACATTAAAAAGTCAACCACTGATGGTTTTGTGTACAGTGAGTACAGAATGATCAGCTAACAGTCAGTCAGTGCAGAAAAACTAATGTCTAACTAATCTAACTAATGTGCACAATAAATCTTTAATTTACAGTGTGTTTACAGTGTGTTTTTTTTTCAAACAAAAGTGTGAAAACTGATGGTCGAATTGAATTTAGCCGAGGAGGAACACTGAAGTAGGCTAATGTCATCTTATGTTTGAATAACTAAATTAATGCTAGGCCTGAATATTTAAGTGACTATATTCTGATCATAAATGAAGTATTACACTATTGATGCTCAACACACCCAACAAGTGACACCGGAAATTTTCCAGCTGGCTTATATTATTGCAGACGTTCTAAAGAATGCTTCGTGCATATAGTCCATTTGTGTTCCAAAGATGAATGAATGTCTTATGGGTTTGGAACGACATGAGGGTGAGTACTTAGTGACAGAAATTTCATTTTTAGGTAAACTAACCCTTTAAATGCAGCCTAGGTGTGTTTGACTTGAAGCTGTGCTGCGCAGACCGTTAATTTGATTTCAATTCGCTCTCGTGGTACTTTGATCTGATGTCATAAACCGATCAGTCTGTACAGTGCAGCTTCAGGTTGAACACACCTAATGACTTCACCAGTAGTGATGTCCGGTTTGCGAACGAATCGTTCTTTTTAACCGGTTCTTTTCAGTGAACCGGTCGAACCAGTTCACCAAATCGGTCTGATTCGTTCCAAACAGTTCGCATCTCCAGTTAGCAAACACGAATCCACAAATTACTAAAGTTACTCAGTTTTTGACGTGCCTAACACTACCTCTCAAAATAAACCAACATCCCAGTTATTCAGTTAATCCAACAGTACACTGATTTAACCTGCTGTGAAGAGAGAACTGATGATGATGGGCACGAGCAGCAGAGCAGCTGATATGAGTGCGCATGTGCGGCGTACACGAACGAACATACACGGTCTGTCACCGTTCTCGTTCTCGAGTCAAGAACCGGTTGCAACGGTTTTCGGATCATCAGTACACGACCGAGAACCGCTTCTTTCGGACATGTCCGATTTGAGAACCGGTGAGCTGATGATACTCATCAGCGCATGCGTGCAATTTTTCAAGAGAATGAAAAGCACGTTAGTTAAGTTTTGTTGAACATCGGACAGTGTGATAATATAAAACATACTGGAAATATGTTTATGACTTAATTCAAAATACAAAAAGTTTATTGTGCTTTTCCAAATACACCAGAGCAGATTAATAGCATAAAATACTGTACACAATACTGTACATAATAAACTACATGCCAACATGAACATAATATTTTGTACACAGAACAAACTAATGTTCAGAAATAGTTCTACAAATTTATTTTTCTATATTAATGTTATTTAAAAAGCAATATAGTGAAAGTTGTGCAGTTGTGCTTTCAAGTTAAGATTTTAAAGATTGGAAACATGTATTTGTTTCATAAATAATCCATGGACAGCTTATTTAATTTCTAAACAAAAATATGACGTATAAAAAAAACAAGAAAACATGACGTAATCAAACTACAGCGAGAGCAAACATGCGACTCCTTTTGAATCGCTCTCGCGGTTCTCGAATCTCAATCTCGTTCTCGAGTAGAACCGGTTGCAACGGTTTTCGGATCATCAGTACACAACCGAGAACCGCTTCTTTCGGACGTGTCCGATTTGAGAACCGATGAACTGATGATACTGCGCATGCGTGAGTCAGCGTGTGATCTAAAGCCCCGGGTATACTTCGGCCGTCCGCGTTCGTGCACCGTCCGCATGACGTAATTTTCGTCATGCGGAGGGCTCGCGGCCGGCCGCACACCCTGGCCGCGTGCAGGCCAAATTTCGAGACCGCGCGGACAGTCCGCGTGCAACAGCGCATGCGCAAGCAGTATAGAAGAGTCCGCTAGGTGGCAATACGCACAGTATTGAGCACAGTGTTCAGCCGTCAAAGAAGAGTGTGATAAGACCGGTTTAAAAACACGCTTGAAAAAAGAGAAAAACACGACAATGGACAGCGAACTTTACCAGCATTTGTGCAAAGAGATTAGAAAGTAACCACATCTGTACAATTCATGTTTAAAGAGTACAAAGACTCATTTAGGGCGGCAAATTCATGGAGGGGATAAGTAAAATATGGGAAAGGATGCACTTCTTTCCTTCTCCGATCATGCCCAGTGAATGTCACGTTGATGACAGGACTCAGTGCTGCTCTCCGATGTCAGGTAGAGCATAGAAAAAAGCTGTACTGCGCATGTGACGAACGCAGTCATCCGCGCGCATCCGTGGTGTAGTATACTTTGAAAGACGCGCGGACGTGACTGCGCGCGTGATGCGTCCGGGCGCGGAAAGTGAAGTATACCCGGGGCTTAAAGCTACAGAACAGTAACATCACAGCACCGGCTAACTAGGACAACTGATGCTATGAGAGGACTCGAATGAGGGGCCAATCTGGCGAAACGTAGGTTTATTTAATTACAAATAAATCGTAATGTAAGAGGATCATGGTTTCTGCTCTGATGAAGACTAATTTATTCACTTTATAACTGTAAAACTTTGTTTGCCCATCACTGCCTGTATATGTCATGTGTTTGTTTAGATGCAAAACTAAATTGTAAGAAACGCTTCAGATAATGTTTTAGTTGACTGATGTTATGATTACTGACTTTATATATTTGAATGTGTTATTTTTTCATCGCGGATGACGTCATTACGTCGGAGCGTAAAAGAACCGGTGCGTTTATTGATGACGTCGAAAGAACCGGTTCGCGGAAAAGAACCGAACTTCCCATCACTATTCACCGTTGCCAATTGCGTAAAAGAACCGGTTGCACTTTCAACATATAAACCGGTTTTTTCAACTGGTTTATTGAATCGAACAAGGAGCTAGTGGAAATTTCCTCTGAGTGTTTTGTAATTAACTCAGTGAACCAATGAACATGAACTGTGTGTGTCACCGTGACATGCTGGAAGACTGGTAGGGCTTGTTTCCAAAGGACTTTTTTCACACCTACATGACATTTAGCACCAAAACAAGCTCAAGGGAATGTTCATGAGTCATATTCCTTATTCTTTCTCTGCTCACTTGCAACATCTTTGAATCAAAGACACACCAAATGCAAAACATATTTTTATGCTAATAAAACAATTTGTAATAAAATATTATAAATTAAATTAGAAAAAAAAAATGTGTAGAATTTTACAGTGCTGTTCCGCATGTACATACTATGTACTTATTTACAATAACTGGGTTATAACTAGATACTAACTCTGAACCTACCTCTAAACCTAACCTTAACCCATGTAGTTACTTTATATTAGGAAAGGCAAGGCAAGTTTATTTATATAGCACATTTCATACACAATGGTAATTCAAAGTGTAATATAAAATCACTTACTGCACGTTTAACCCTCTGGGGTCTGAGGATTTTTGGGGCCCTGGAGATGTTTTGACATACCCTCATAAACATATCAATGGCAAAAGTGTCATTACACTGTATTTAGTATGAACTAGGCTACCATAATATGTGAGCAACATGTATGTACATGTTTGTATTTTTGAGGGAATAAAGTTTATGCGTGGTTATTGAAAAAAACAAAAAACTTAAGTCACTGAAATATGGCCACAAAACAAATACTAAATATGTGTTCACAAGACTTCTTGGTATTGGATGTTGTAGACAAGAGTATTTGCTTCAAAATGATGTAAAATTATCCTGCCTACTAGTTCATATAAAACAATATAATGATTTAAATTTTGTAAGACCCTTTTTTAAGAATTTTTTTTAGAAGTTACTTTATATTAGGAAGGGCAAGGCAAGTTTATTTATATAGCACATTTCATACACAATGGTAATTCAAAGTGCTTTACATAGAAAAGGAATTAAATTATATTCATATATTCATAAAATAATCACAACATATGCATAAGAAATATAAATATCATGCCTGACTGAATCACTAAATTGGGGGCTCCCCAGTCTGAATGGAGGAGAGAGAACTTTCTTGAGTAAATACACTGTAAGTACACATACTGTAAAATAAAGTATAACCAAAAAATGTATAACAAATTTATGTGCATGTAATATGACTCTCTCTCTCTCTCTCTCTCTCTCTCTCTCTCTCTAAATATACAGTATATACACACTGGCCTCTTTAGGTACACCTTTTCAGCTACTCATTAACACAAATATATTGCTGAATATTTTTCTCCTTAAAACTGCAGTGTTCTAAAGACAGTTTCAAAAACGCGGTTTGAAAGCTGGTGTTTGTGACATCACAACCTTGTAACAAATAACGTCAACCTGCTGACAGGCTTTAGCATATCATTAACTGACCATTCTGAAGCAGGGGAGTCTAGAGATGCCAGGTTATCCCAGTATATTTTTCTGTTGATATGAAAAGTCGGGTAAATTTAGCAATATAGTGGGTGTATGATGTACAGTATATTACGATGTTATGATGAACTATATGCCTTTCTGCACTGACAATTGTTCGAGGCAAGGCTAATTAGCATATTCATAGATCACCATATACTAAATTAAAGGTGCAGTAAGCAATTTCTGAGAAACGCTGTTGAAAGTGGATCAGACCAAGCACAACACATTCATAGCCAATCAGCAGTAGGGGGGCATGTCCAGTCATGATGGGGAGGAGAGAGATTGAGCCAATCAGCAGTATGGGGCATGTCCAGTCATGATGGGGAGGAGAGAGATTGAGCCAATCAGCAGTATGGGGCATGTCCACTCATGATGGGGGAGGAGGAAGAGTGAGCCAATCAGCAGTATGGGGCATGTCCACTTATGATGTGGGAGAAGAGAGAGTGAGCCATGGCTGAGAGACATTACAATAGAAAGGGTTATAAAAGAAGAGTTATGATCAGGCAAGAGCTTTAGGACCAGCGTTAATATTAGAAAAGCTTTCCAGTGCTGGAGAAACCGGAGAGGAAAGGCCTGAAACAGGCACGTGCACTTTTTGGAGGTGTTTTATTTTATTTATTCATTTTCTTCAATAAATCAATGCTATTGGTCACCCTTTAAGCATGTCTGACTGATTTACAAATAAATTTAGCCTAATAAAAGGTATTAAAAAGAGCTTGGGACAAAATCGTTTTGGTTCCGCTCAAACTGTCAGTCAAACCTCTTAACTGCGCCCCCTGAGTGCCGTGAACTGAAGTTCCACAGCAGAGCAGCTGAACGTCTTGCAACGGTAAATAAATATCTTGTTGTTTGAATAATTAGGCTACAAGTCGTTGTCTTTACGAAAGAAACACTAGTATGTCTATAAAGTTTCATATTTTATGCATTTGAAGCCTGAGACCGGCGGCGGAGAGAGAGAAAGAGGGGGCTAGCATTTGCCATCTAAGTTAGTCATAGCCAATAGCATACAAATAGCCTTAAATAGCCTGTGCATACAGTAGTATTACATCTTTTATAAATTGAGATTTTGGCCAAACATATTTTACAACAGGAAAAACTGAGCGCTCATAACCTATTGATGATGACGTAGCCTAATGTGATGATGTTTTTGCACATTGCACATTTCCACACATATAACTGCATTTGACTTTGACACAAAGCGAGTGATCCTCGTCAGCTAGGTAAAATATATTTCTAAGAAATTTCTTATTTGATTTATGATGGCTATCTGCTGATACACTTAATTCATTAACATTTAATCATATTATATATGGTCACACAGTATGGTTAATACGATGTTAAGTATTTGCTCGCTAGATATTTTTTTTAATCTTGTATTGTATACTACTCCCCGCTTGTCTTCACATGTATAAACATAGAAAACATGGTTTTACTACAGTAATGTTGTAGTAACTAAAAAATATTACAGAATCATCAGGTCACTGTGCTTCTTTATATTTTATCATGCAGAATGTAGTCTGTGTATTAATGTGTGTTGAGAGGGACATCCCAGTGGATCACATTGAAGTCATCAACGTCTTCAAGCACATGGCTCACAGAAGATTGCTGTTGTAATTAGTTTTAAAGAAGCCCTGCAACCCTGTGTGTGTATATATATATATTATATATATATATACACACTATTATAACCATTTTAGTTTCGGCACATGCCCCTCAAAAGGTCTGTGCAAGGCACTGGCCTGAAAATGGATGCAGACGATGCGTTGTTTCTGCTCCATATATGAGTGACATTGGAGGAGAGAGATTGAGCTAATCAGCAGTAGGTTGCGTGTCCATTCATGATGTGGGAGGAGAAAGAGTGATCCAATCAGCAGTATGGGGCATGTCCACTCATGATGGGGGAGGAGAGAGATTGAGCCAATCAGCAGTAGGGGCGTGTCCACTCATGATGGGGGAGGAGAGAGTAGAAAGAGACTGTAGAAAGAGAGATGGCCGAGAGTCATTACGATAGAGAGGGTTATAATAGAAGAGTTATGATCAGGCAAGAGCTTTAGGACCAGCATAAATATTAGAAAAGATTTCCAGTGCTGGAGAAACCGGAGCGGAAAGGCCTGAAATTTGATGCAGAGGTTGCGTTGTTTCTGCTCCATACAAGTTTTGACATGCCCTGACATTTGTGCTTTTTTCAGTTGTTCATAAACATATTAATGGCAAAAGTGTCATTACACTGTATTTAGCATGAACTAGGCTACCATAATATGTGAGCAACATGTATGTACATGTTTGTATTTCTGAGGGAATAACGTTTATGCGTGGTTATTGAAAAAACAAAAAAACTTAAGTCACTGAAATACGGCCACAAAACAAATACTAAATATGTGTTCACAAGACTTCTGCGTATTGGATGTTGTAGACTAGAGTTTTTGCTTCAAAATGATGTAAAAATTATCCTGCCTACTCGTACATATAAAACAATATAATGATTTAAATTTTGTACAACACTTTTTCAAGATTTTTTTTTTTTCACAAGAAAAAACATTTAAATATGTAATTTTAGTGATCAAAGATGAGTTTTAAAGAATAAAATTATTGACTACAGGGGGACTTGAAAACCGAAAAAATGCTGCCTTCGAGAGAACTCATTCCAAGTACAAAGGCATCAAGGCACATCTGAATCCAGTGTTAGCTTCACTTCCTGTCTCCTGAGATACCTTCATCTGATCGATTTTTGATGGCATCATATATGTAGCCTATCCTTCACTGCCTTTGATATCCCACAATCCTGTGTGTTCCATTCTGTGACAAAGAAAGATGGCATCTGAAAGTTTCAGTTTCTGGTCAGTTTGTGTAAATGTATGTTTTTGACCAATGTTTTCCACTTCTGATGTAATATCTATTGAGAATTGACTACTGTAGTAATTAAATATTTGATTAGTTCTCACCAAAGCTCACTCTATCTCGCTGTAGATCATTAAATGGATATGCTGCCTCGGAAGTCTGTCCACAATCAGTTTCGTGAGGTACCTTCATGTGCAAATGCTGTCTGCAGAGTCATTGCCTATAACAACATTTCAGCTGCCTAATTTTTCAGATGCAGCCATGGTCTAGACAATCTGCTGAAGTTCAAACTGATCATCAGAATGGGGAAGAAAGGTGATTTAAGTAACATTGAACGTGGCATTGTTGCTGCTGTTGCGAGAACGAGCTGGTCTGAATATTTCAGAAACTGCTGGTCTACTGGGATTTTCACGCACAACCATATCTAGGGTTTACAAAGAATGGTCCAAAAAAGAGAAAATATCCAGTGAGCGGCAGAAATCTCTGGGCAAAAATGCCTTGGTGATGCCAGAGGTCAGAGGAGAATGGCCAGACTGAAGAAAGGCAACAGTAACTCAAATAAGCACTCGTTATATTACGATGTTATGATTAACTATATGCCTTTCTCCACTGAAGGTTGTTCAAAGCATTTGTAAGGATACTGGTGTTTAGAAGGCAGCTGTTTGACTCTGAAGTGGCAAATTGGAACATGGTTTGTGTAACATTAGCAACACATTATTAGCAGCTGTTTGATAATGTAGTCAAGCAAAAGGCTAATAATATTAATTACCGTCATTTGCCCAACATTGTAAAATCGATACTGTAATAAGTTCAAGTTCGTAGGGAAGGAAGAGGACAGGGTCGACTTTGACTGCTGGCTGAGTTTTTATTTCAATAACAAGATGTCCAAACAAAAGTCTGTGCAACGCACAATAAACAATCCACATCCACAGTAGGGCTTCACTCCAGTAGTGCTCTCCAGCTCAGTCCCAGTGTCTCTCAGTCAGCAGTCCCTCTCTCTCTCACACTCCTGCTTCTCCTGGTGTTTTATCCTGTCTCCGTGCCAATTACTGGAATTAGAAACAGGTGTTTGTGATTTACAATTAACCCACTCACTCACCACGCGTCTCCCGACTCTCTCTCCTGCTGCAGACTTCACTGAACCACGCCCTCCCTGCCACAGATACCATTGTGCAGTGTTTACCTCAGTAAGTTGACCGAGTGGATCTCTGAGCTTGTGCTAGTGAGTGGGGGTGGGGCTAATTAGCATATTCATAGATCCCCCAGACTAAATCGAGCTGATAGAAAGGCAACAGTAACTCAAATAAGCACTTGTTACAACTGAGGTCTGCAGAAGAGCATCTCTGAACACACAACACAATGGGCTACAGCAGCAGAAGACACACCGATGCCACTCCTGTCAGCTATGGACAGGAAACTGAGGCTACAATTCACACAGACTCACCAAAATTGGAATTTAATTTACTGTAAACAATATGAAAGCATGGATCCATCCTGCTTTGTATCAACGGTTCAGGTGGTGTAATGGTGTGTTGAATATTTTCTTGGTAAACTTTGGGCCCATTAGTACCAACTGAGCATTGTTTAAATGCCACAGCCTACCTGAATATTGCTGCTGATCATTTCCATCCCTTTATGACCACAGTGTACCCATCTTCTGATGGCTACTTCCAGCAGAATAAAGCATGTCACAAAGCTCAAATCATCTCAAACTGGTTTCTTGAATATGACAATGAGTTCACTACTCATATGGCCTCCACAGCCACCAGATCTCAATCCAACAGAGCAGCTTTGGGATGTGCTAGAATGGAAGATTCTTATCATGGATGTGCAGCTGGCAAATCTGCATGATGCTATCATGTCAATGTGGACTAAAATCTCTGAGGAATGTTCCCAACACCTTTTTGAATCTATGTCATGAAGAATTAAGGACAGCTCTGAAGGCAATAGAAGGTCCAAACAGGTACAAGGCGTACCTAATAATGAAATGGCTGGTTGATGTGCTGTATATATACATAAATGACTTGAAACATAGTTGCAAGTTGTTCTTTAAAAAAACAAAATAAAACAAAAACAAACAAATACAAACTACGGAGCCCCACACATGACATACAAGAAAAAAAATTAAATCGTGCACACGATTTATTAATTCGTCCAGTGGATGTATTTGTAATATGTGTTTTATTTGGGGAGAGTGGTAGTATTTTGTTGAGCATGTTATGTGTTGTGTACGTGCTCTCCTCTCTCTCTCTTTCCTGTCTGTCTCTTTGCAGGTCGTTGAGTTCCACCTGATGCTCATCAGCTGAGTGCATGTTGCAGATCCCAAACACTATAACAGAGTGGAGAAACTATGCTGGACTGTGGATGGAATGCTTCCTTTCCCTGATCAAAATTGTTGTGTATTATCTATTGTGTGAGTTCAGGTGTACAACCAAGTGTGGTCTGGCTTTGCTCTCAACTTGTGAATGAGTTGCGTAACTGCTAGCTGTGAGAGAACTTGCAAACGCTGATTTTGTTCTTTTCGGCGTATGTTATCATTTTGTTTTCACCCTTAATTTGTGTAAATACTTTATTTTCGAATTTGGAAGCTGTAGGGAGAGGGTGCCATTTTCTTTTAAACTTGAATTTTGCTTATGTTTAAATTAGACAGGAAGCAAGGTAAGACTTTCTTTTGTATAGGTTATTTAATGCTACCCTTGTCAGTTAGAAAGAATGAATTAGAATGTTGACCTGGCCTTCTTCTGAAGATTTGCTTCCTTTCTTTCTTGTTTATGTTATCTTTGAATTTATTAAATAGTTATTTTGCTTAATTTGGTGTTTGCTTTTCTGGATCAGGGAATTGAAGTGACCGGTCGTTTTCGTTTAATTTTATTTACAATAATTGTTAGATTCTCCTACCCCTAGACAAACTGGGAGGTTCGTAACAGTGCACACAACTTACTAATTTGTTCCCTTGATTTTCTAAATCATGCTCATGATTTATACAGTGTTCAGCGTAAATGAGTATACCCCCTTTGAAAAAGTAACATTTTAAACAGTATCTCAATGAACACAAAAACAATTTCCAAAATGTTGACAAGACCAAGTTTAATTTAATCCGTTTAATTTATAACATGAAAGTAAGGTTAATATTATAACTTGGATTACACATTTTTCAGTTGTACTCAAATTAGGGTGATGCAAAAATGAGTATACCCAACAACAAAAACTACTACTTCTAGTACTTTGTATGGCCTCCATGATTTATAATGACAGCACAAAGTCTTCTAGGCATGGAATGAACAAATTGGTGACATTTTGCAACATCTATCCTTTTCCATTCTTCAAGAATGACCCCTTTTAGAGACTGGATGCTTAACTTGCCTCTTCAGAATTCCCCATAAGTGTTTGATTGGGTTCAGATCAGGAGACATACTTGGCCACTGAATCACTTTCACCCTGTTCTTCAGAAATGTGTTTAGGATCATTGTCATGTTGGAGAAGTGCACAATGACCAAGGGCACGGAGTGATGTTAGAATCTTCTCTTTCAGTATAGAGCAGTACATCGGTGAATTCATGATGCCATCAATGAAACGCAGCTCCCCGACACCAGCAGCACTCATGCATCTTGGTCTCATCACTCCAGAGTATAGAGTCCCAGTAGTCTTCATCTTTGTCACCATGGGCCCTGGCAAACTCTAGGTGGGCTTTGTTGTGCCTGTGCTTTAGGAAAGTCTTCTTTCATGGACAGCACCCATGCATGCCATTCCTCTGCTGTGTACACCGTATTGTGTCATGAGAAATAGTCACCCCAGTTTGGTTTTCTACTTCTTTAGATAACTGCAGTGAACTTTCGTCGATTTTCTTCAACCCTTCTCATCAGAAGGCGCTCCTGACGAGGTGTTAACTTCTGTGGACGACCTGGACGTCTCTGTGAGATGGTTGCAGTTCCATCTTTTTTACATTTTTGTACCACTTTTGCTACAGTATTCTGACTGATAAGTAAAGCTTTGCTGATCATCTTGTAGCCTTCACCTTTCTGGTGTAAAGAAATTATTTTCTTGTGACATATCTCTTCCATGTGGTGCCATTGCTGACAGCATGAAATGGGAAGGGGTTTTAACACCTTTTATAATCAACTGTCTGCTGGACACCTGTGTAATGAATAATTAGACTCACCTGTGGTTGAATTCTTGTTAAATTAAACATTTGTAGTCTAAAATTTAGCTTTGCTCCAGAGTTTCAGCGGTGTTGTACTCATTTTTGTATCACCCTAATTTGAGTAAAACTGAAAATTTTGTTCTATAAGTTATATTATTAACCTTACTTTCAAATTATAAATTAAACCGATGTTATACAAAACTTTGTCTTGTCAGCATTTTGGAAATTTGTGTTCATTGAGATATTGTTTCAAATGTTACTTTTCAAAGGGAGTGTACTCATTTACGCTGAGCACTGTAAATCGAGGGAATGAAATAGTAAATCGTATGCACGTTTTAGTAAATCGAGGGAACAAATTGATAAATCATGCACACGATTTAGCCTACTATTTTTTTTTCCTGCATGTCATGTCCGGGGCTCCGTAACAAACCATATTTGTTTTGATTGATAAAATAATTTGAAAAAAAAAAAAAAAAAAAAAAAAAAAAAAAAAAGCACATTACATTACTAAAGTCACCATAAAATCATTTCTTTATTTTTTTATGGAATATTGCAGTATTTATTACAACCTGTCATTCACATGAGATCGACCAATAGCAAACCACAACCAGCTAGCCAATCAATTGCCCAAGTCTCTCCCTACATTTCTTGTTCCAGAAGCTGTTAAGAATAGGGAAGAAAAGACTATCGCAACTTGCATTTCATGTCTACTGTAAATCTGTATATATATATATATATATATATATATATATAGAATATACAATAAAAATAAAATGTAGCATTGCTGTACATTTGTGTTAAATTATCTGATTCATTTTTAATAAGTGAAAATGTAAAAAAAATTTTTTTTAAATAATACCAGATAAAATAATGATTTTGTCCATGTCTCAAGAATCAGTGATTCCAGCCTTATTCCATATTGAAAGATGTGTCAGTCGGAGCAGCGGTCATAAGTGCTGTGCATATTGAATTAATGGTGTGTCTTTCATGGCATGGGCATTTGTGTGCAGCAGTCATGCAATAAATATACATTTATTGTCTGCTTCAATAGCAGCACATGAAAGCAAGCCAGAACTCAAGGGATCTGCAGGCAATTATCTCACTTGTAGTATTCACTGCCCCTACAGTCACAACATTAGCTTTCATAAAAATTTCATGCCCTTGTGCTTTTGCGTTTAGTAGCGTTTCTGTTTGGTTCAAACCCACTGTAGAGAGCTCTACAGTCACTCTTCTGAACAGAGGAGACAGGCTGCTGAAAAATATGCAGTTCTTTCAAATCATATTTTGTGTAAATGGCTTTTGCCTTTGCAGTCAGACAGAACGCTGGACACTAGAAGAATTTCTCGCCTAAACTAGTTCTCTCAAAACTCAATTGTGTTGTATTTCTGATTCTTTCTTTACCTCTTTTCTGTTTTACATTTGCATTTATTCCTTTGTGAAAAAACATTTTGAAAACATGATGTCCACTACAGTGATACATCCAAATACTTTATCTCACAATCCAATGCTCTTGACTTGAGCTACCATTTCCAATGTGATGAATGAATTAGAATTACAAATGCAAATTTGATTGAATTGTCTGATTGGAACATAATGCCAGTTTTATTAATAGAGTGCCCCAGGGATGACGCGTTTTTGTAGGCAAAACCCGGAAGCGAGTTAGCATTTTAGGACTTCCGGTTCCAACGCCATGGGTCTATGGGTTTTTTGAATGGGTTTTTGCTAAATCGCCTGAAATAAGGTCTGTGGTTAACAAAGCCTCTAAATACTTTCACGTTTTGATCTATGACATAAAACACACCAGTTATAACCCACTTGTGATTTTTTAAACTTTTACTGTGTCTTAAAATCGGCAGTTGCTAACAAATTGCTAAAAGGAGACTACTTCCTTTGGCGGGGACTTTAGATGTCATCATGACAAACAGGACATTTGGACAGCATTCTCATGAAAAAGAGGATAAGTATTCATACACAGCGCAGATCATAATCTGTGAGCATGTTCTTTAAATAGAGTTGTTTTCTAAATAAAGTTTGAGGACGCTTGGTGGTGACGACGTTGATCCGCGACCATGGTGTGCTGTAGTCCGTTTATAGCGTACTGTTAGCCTTTTATATCTGACGACTTTATTTAGGCTTCAAAATCTATAAATGTTGTGTTAACTTGTAAAGATTATCTTGATAAACAAAACGTGTAAGTGTCATAACCCTTTGTTAAACACAGAGCTTATTTTCTGCAATTTTCCATAAGTCTATGGGAAAAATGAATAGGCTTTCAGTTCGAGGGAACCCGTGCGCTGCTAACTTCCGGGTTGGCCTACAAAAACGCGTCATCCCTGGGGCACTCTATTTTACTCAATGTATTTAACATTTATTTATTTAAAAAAAATATATATATATTCACCACAACACTGCAGGATTTAAATGGTTTATTTTGCTGATTTTAAGTAGGCTACAAATAAACATTAGGTTCTGTTATTTTTTATTATTTTGTGGTTTCATAATTCATGCATTAAATGGTTAAATATAGTCATGTTTCACACTTTTTCTTTTACTGAAAATGAGGTTTTCACATCTACTCCTCTCATTTTATCATGACAGTTTAATTAGTGAAGAGCGGTTAAGCCGCCCAGCATCTCTGTCAGATGCGCCGCAGTGTCTGTTTGAAGATTTGGACTCTCTCCATTGGGATGGAACTAAAGATGGGGGCTTTTGTCATATTCCTGTGGCAGAGGGTTTTGCTTGTGCTGTGCTAATCTAGGAAATTCCCCATGTGCTGAAAGCAACTGCAGTGGATTTTATGGAGCTCACAGATTGTGTTCAAGGAGGCTGTTTTTTTTTTTTTTCAGTGTTCTGCTTTTAACAACAACTGGTTTAAATACTGTATGAATAGAGCAATAATATAATGCTGTTTTAAAAAGAACATCAATACAAATGCACAGGAATTCTAAAAAAAATGCTGTGCAAAATCTTATGTATGCCAGCAACTGATTTTAAATGAAAATAAACATTCGCTTTGTGTTTCATACTTGTTTTACTGTTTAAATTTTGCTGAAATCCCAATAACAGGCAGTTTAATGGCAGGTTTCCATGCATTGTCATAAAAGGTCAACATGTTAAATGAACTGTACACACTAAAAAATGCTTTATTTAACCCAAATAGTTCTATTTAATTACTATATGGCTGGTCTTAAAATGAACCCAAAATAGGCTGGAAATTAAAAATCAGACAAATAATTACTAGAAGCAACAATAATAATCAAAAGGTGAACATTTATTAATAAGCAATTTAATAAATGATTATGGTTTAATTATTATTAATTAAAACTTATAAATAAATGTTCATTTATTAAACATATTAATTAATGTTAATTTTAAACATACTTTGGGATCGTTTTAAGCAAGCAGTACAGTCATTATTAAACAAAAACTGAGTTAAATAAAACTACCCAGCAGGTTGTGCAAACATTTAACCCAACCACTGGGTAAAACAACCCAATTACTGGGTTTGTCCATTTTCAACAAAATTTGGGTTGTTTTTAACCCAGCATTTTTTAGAGTGCAATTGAGAAATAATTGTGAAATATTTATGGTGACAAATAAACTATGGGTTTTCCTGGATACAAACTTCATTTATTTTATAGTATTTAATATTAATATATGATACACTATTTAGTTAGTTAGTATAAGATCCTCACCCAAAAAATGAAAATTCTGTCATTTATTACTCACCCTCATGTCCACACTCGTAAGACCTTTCGTTCATCTTCGGAACACAAATTAAGATATTTTGATAAAATCCGATGGCTCAGTGAGGCCTCCATTGCCAGCAAGATCATTTCCTTTTTCAGTTGCCCAGAAAGGTACTAAAAACTAATTTAAAGCAGTTCATGTGACTACAGTGGTTCAACCTTAATATTATAAAATGACGAGAATACTTTTTGTGCAGCAAAAAAAAAAAAAAAAAAAAAAAAAAAAGACGTTATTCAACAATGTCTAGTGATGTGCGATTTCAAAACACTGCTTCATAAAGCTTCGAAGCTTTACGAATCTTTTGTTTCGAATCAGTGGTTCGGAGAACTTATCAAACTGCCAAAGTCACTTGAACTATTGAAAATTCGAAACACTTATGACGTAATGAAGCCTCGTTTACTGAAATCACGTGATTTTGGCACTCCGAACCACTGATTCGAAACAAAAGATTTGTAAAGCTTTGTTTTGAAATCGCCCATCACTAGATATTGTTGAACAAAGTCGTTATTTTGTTTTTTTGAGCGCACAAAATGTATTCTCGTCACTTTATAACATTAAGGTTGAACCACTGTAGTCACATGAACTGTTTTAAATATGTCTTTAGTAGCTTTCTGGGCATTGAAAAGTAAATGATATTGCTGGCAATACAGGCCTCACTGAGCCATCGGATTTTATCAAAAATATCTTAATTTGTGTTCTGAAGGTGAACGAAGGTCTTACGGGTGTGGAACGACATGAAGGTGAGTAATAAATGACAGAATTTCCATTTTTGGGTGAACTAACCCTTTAAATGGTTGTGTACATAAATGTAAAAAATAAAGTCACCTTGAAAATTTTTCTCGTGTGACAAATGGCTATATAATACATTTGGTATTGGTATTTAATATTGTCTTAAAATCATTATATATAGGCCTATTTATTATACGTCACTACTTAAAATATATAAGCTAGTGTATTTTTGTCACTACATGATGTTTCCAACTACTATTGCAAAATGTGAAAAATGGTCATAAAAAAGTATGCGTCCAGACTTTTAACTGGTAATGTATTCTTGAGACCTATAGACAATTTTAAGTAGCATCGTCTCATATATATACACAAACACACTCCAGCACAGGTATCGCGGAAATGACGTCACGAAGCACGGAAGGAGGGGGGGGATGAAGCGTTTCAGAGAGCAAGATGGCAGCAAAATCCGATGGCGTGGGGGTCGTTGCCGGTTTCGCCCAGCTGCACAACCTGGACGAAGCGGTCGGCGACGAGGATGCGCTGGACAGCTCGGCCATACACATCTGTCACTGCTGCAACACGTCGTCGTGTTACTGGGGCTGCAGGAGCGCGTGTCTGCAGTCGCTGCTGGGCGACAGGGATGCTGGAGAACGCGGGCGGCCGCAGCATCAGCAGCAGCCGGAGGAGCGCCTATGGCTGGACTGCCTCTGGATCGTCCTCGCGCTGCTCGTCTTCTTCTGGGACGTCGGGACGGACTTGTGGCTGGCCATAGACTACTACTCCAAACGGGACTATCTGTGGTTTGGGCTCACGCTGTTCTTCGTGCTGGTGCCGTCGGTGCTGGTCCAGATTCTAAGCTTCAGGTGGTTCGTCCAGGATTACACGGGCGGTGGGCTCGGGGCCGTGGAGGGGCTCAGCAGGAAAGCCACGGCGGATCTGAGCTCGCGCATCTACGGCAGGGACAGGTGCTGTGTGATCTCGATATGGATATGGCATGCCTGTGTGCACATCCTTCAGATGGGACAAGTGTGGAGGTAAGACGCTGACGTGATGGTGATAAAAAGTCCATTGAAACGCTTTTAGGATGATGCACACATCCAGTTTATGGACCAGAAGAATGTGCTGATTTATACAGGCAACAACCTGCTTGTTTTGATCAGATGCTCAGGATGGTTTATGGTTGTTTTGGCTGGTCCATGACATCACATCACCGTGCACGCGCTCCAGAGATGATGCACATTGAACAAACACACACATCACATGCAGATGCCTTATATTTCCATCATCACTGAGGCAGCGCTCGGTTGCAACACAAATGTTTTTCTTTCTCTTGCTTTATGGCTCGTTCTCTGTCCTCTAACCATCTGTGTAACGATGCCAAACAGTTCATTTCAGCAGAATGACGGGCTCACTTTGGGCTTGAGAGTGTGAAATCGATAGAGCTTGTAATTAATTTACTTGAATGACCTCTGCAAGAGGAAAACAAACCTCGGTGTGGTTGGGTTGTTTTTGCTGCATCCTGCTTGGGCTTGATCTTGTAGGATGTTGCTTGTACATTCAGTCTTGTAGCAGGCTTGTCTTCAGGCATGTTGTAAATATTTTAGTTGTTCCAAGGTCATATTTTATGCTGATTGAGAAGCGTGTGTGTTCTGGCCTGATGTGGGGACCCCGATGTGTCTCGTCCACGAGAGGCTGTTTGCTCTCGAGTTGAATAGAAACATTGTGATGAGCAGATAAGCATGAAACAAGGCTGGACATCACAAAGATTTGCATTCAAATGCTATTATCCAAATGCAGAATGACTTAAACGTCATCAAGACACAGCATGACGAGGGAAGGATATTTTATGCTTCTTGGTGAACTACTAAATTTTTGTGTGTGTGTAAATTGTGTTTGGGTAAATCTCACAAAAACCAAAAGAAAATTAAAATACGAAATTATAATTTGCATAAAGAGAGCAACACATTTTAGTTTTGCAGTGTGATGACAAATTATCACAATTTACTCACATATTGTCATTCTCATTGCTTATCTTTACATTTTTCTTACTCCGATATGATAATTTTTAAAGGGTTTGTTCACCCAAAAATGAAATTTCTGTCATTAATTACTCACCCTCATGTCGTTCCAAACCTGTAAGACCTTTGTTCATTTTAGGAACGCAAATTAAGATATTTTTGATGAAATCTGAGAAGCTTTCTGACCTCCCTATAGACAGCAACGTAATTACAAAATTCAGTGCCCAGAAAGGTATTAAAGACATATTTAAAACAGTTCATGTGACTACAGTGGTTCAACCTTAATGTTATGAAGCGACAAGAATACTTTCTTGTTCTCTTTCCTGTCATTCTCCTATGCTGTTGACGTAGTAAACAGAGTGCAGCGTTTCCATGTTTACATCCGAACGCCGGCTATTGGCCATCTCTTGCGTCAGCATCGGCCAATACTGAGCCAGTGTTTGGACGTACAACACGGAAATGCTGCACTGTGTTTACAACATCAACAGCGTAGGAGATTGCGTAGTTATGATGTTGCGGTCTATAGGGAGGTCAGAAAGCTCTTGGATTTCATCAAAAATATTTTAATTTGTGTTCCGAAGATGAACAAAGATCTTACGGGTGTGGATTAAAGTAAATACAGTAAAATGATACTATCACAGTGTATAAAATCTTAAAAATTTTAGTGATTAAATTCTTGTTTTTTTCTGGAATAAAATAATGAGAACTAAATTATTGTGAGGATTTTGATGGGTGTAAATGTGCTTAATTGTCATGAAATAAGTATCACAGTGTTAATTATAATAATCCTAAAATTAAGCTTAATTTGTTTAAGGATTTATTTTAGTTTTTTCAGTAAAATGGTACAGAATATAAAGCAGTACATTCATTTTAAATAGCATTTTCATATTTGGATTCATTTCAGTTTTAAGGCAGGTAATGGATAAGAGAAAGATTCTAGGCTGTATGATTTTTCCAGACAATCCAGTTGTCAGATTACAGCATTTCCAAATAATAAATCCTCTGTAATGTTCAGTATCTATAAATGCCTGTGATTAGTTCCATACAGCACTTGTAACCTGTTTACTGAGAGTATCCAGTGACATGTAAGAATAGCTTGTTGTTGATGCTTTACTTCTTCAGCAGGGCGACAGGAAATGTAGTCAGTGTCTGCAGGCCTGAATAAGACAATTAGTTGACTGTCACGCCGGTTAAGATCATCTGTCAAGCTCAGGGGTGACCAGAAGCTCAGGCAGAAAATGTGTTCCCCGTCGGCGGCGCTCACACTCTCTGGATGCACATATGCTTCCCTTGGCAGAGATCTAACACTGATGAGGGCTGATTGCAGTGTTAAGAGTGTAAGACCCCAGCTTGACTCACAGTTCTCACAGCATGGAAATCCTTTCAGCCCTTCCTTGCTTTTAGTTTACAAATGCAGATTATGTCCAGTTGACATATGGGCTTGTAGGATCAAGCGAATTACCAAGGGGATTTTTGGACCCCATTGACAACATAAGACTTAAATTTTCTAATAAATTTTGATGTTTCCATAGAGTATGTTTAATCGGTGGTGGCTTGTAAGGCATAATCATGGTATTGTGCATACACTGAGAAAAAAAAAAAAAAAAAGGTGTAGGATTTACTTTGAACCAATTTTCACTGCTAGTAAATTTCACAAATTTTGGCCATATTATAAATTGATATTTCATATTGTGTTGTTGTTGATAAATGTGTGAGGAATAATGTATAGTCATGGTAATAAATCTCGTATAACCCTGAAGGGGTCTGTTTTGTGATAAATGACTTTTTTCTTCATATATTTTAGTGTTTTCATAGAGATTTTAATTGGTGCTGTTTTGTAACAGGCATGATAGGTATTGCTTATACACTGCAAAAAGAAGAAAAAATGGTGTAGGATCTACTTTGAAAAAAATTTTACTCAGAAATTGCTAGTAAATAATTAGAAACTGCAAGTAACTAAACTTGAAATGTTGAAGTGGAATGACTAAAATATAGTATTTTCTTTAAAAACATATACTCCAATAATTTTTTCAAGTTGTAACCAAAACATTTTTACAGTGTATTTGAACAAACCCTTAACCCTAAATATTGAACTATTGATTAAAAATCATCCAGCACTGCAAAAAAAAAAAAAAAAAAAAAAAAGATTTTCTTACTCAGTATTTTTGTCTTGTTTTCCAGTACAAATATGGAAACATTCTTAAATCAAGATACATTAATTTGAGAAGCAAAATGACAAGATTAAGTCTTTTTTTCTGAAAAAAAAGACAAAATTAAGTTTTTTTTCTTGTTGTTAAGAAGAAAATCTGCCAAAAAGGTAAGAGAAAAAGTTTTCCCTTTTGAATTAAGTTAAAACAAGACTTAATATTCATCTTGTAGTTTTGCTTCTCAAGTTAATGTATCTAGATTTAAAGGTGCCCTAGAATTAAAAATTGAATTTATCTTGGCATAGTTAAATAACAAGAGTTCAGTACATGGAAATGACATACAGTGAGTCTCAAACTCCATTGTTTCCTCCTTCTTATATAAATCTCATTTGTTTAAAAGACCTCAGAAGAACAGGCGAATCTCAACATAACACCGACTGTTACATAACAGTCGGGATCATTAATATGTACGCCTCCAATATTTGCATATGCCAGCCCATGTTTGAGGCATTACACAAGGGCAGGACGTCTGGATCTGTGCACAGCTGAATCATCAGACTAGGTAAGCAAGCAAGGACAACAGTGAAAAATGGCAGATGGAGCAATAATAACTGACATGATCCATGATATCATGATATTTTTAGTGATATTTGTAAATAGGGCTGACCGATATATCGCATGCGACAAGCCACACAATATCGCGTTCATTGTCGAAGGCGATTCATCTGCGATATGAATGCGATACTGCGTGGCTTGTCAGTGAACTACGGCTCTGTCTATTAAATGCCGCTCCATTTGAAAGCAGGTGATGGCGATTTAGCGGTAATCGGGGAACCGGCTTTACTGACGAAATGCGCGTGACAATTGCATGCGATATATTGGTCAGCCTTATTTGTAAACTGTCTTTCTAAATGTTTCGTTAGCATGTTGCTAATGTACTGTTAAATGTGGTTAAAGTTACCATCGTTTCTTGCTGTATTCACGGAGAAAAGAGCCATCGCTATTTTCATTTTTAAACACTTGCAGTCTGTATAATGCATTAACACAGCTTCATTCTTTATAAATCTCTCCAACAGTGTGTAATGTTAGCTTTAGCCATGGAGCAAAACCTCAAACTCATTCAGAATCAAATGTAAACATCCAAATAAATACAATACTCACATAATCCGACGCATGCATGCAGTATGCATGACAAACACTTTGTAAAGATCCATTTTGAGGGTTATATTAGCTGTGTAAACTTTGTTTATGCACTGTTAAAGGCAAGCGTGAGCTCTGGGGGCGGAGAGCGTGAGCATTTAAAGGGGCCGCAGCATGAATTGGTGCATTTCTAATTATGCCCCAAAATAGGTTAAAAAAATTCATAAAAAAAAAAACATGGGGTATTTTGAGCTAACTTCAAAAATTCAGGGGACACCTTAGACTTAAAATCTAGGGCTGGGCGATGTATCGAATGCTTTTGTCACGCGCATTTCTATAAAGCCGGTTCCCTGTACCGCATTTTAGACAGAGCCGAGATCACTGATAAGCCACGAAATCGCGTTCAATATCGACGGCGATCATACGATATTGAACGCGATATTGCGTGGCTTACATGATCACGGCTCTGTCTATTAAATGCCGCTCCATTTGAAACAGGTGATGGCGATTTAGCTTAGACCGGCTTATGAAGAAATGCGCGTGACAAAAGCATTCATCTGCCCAGAAAAAAAAAACGTTTGATGGCACCTTTAAGAATGTTTACAAATTTGTACTGGAAAACAAGACAAAAATACTGAGTAAGAAATGTGATTTTGTGCTATGGAATGGTACCCTAAATCATGTGACTTGTTATTGAGAGGTGCTTAAAATAAAAATGAGACCAGAATATCACAGAGACTTGAGTGTGAACCTTTCACTATAGGGCCAGTAAGAAACCAACAATTTGTAATTTACCTATTAAGAAAATGCATCTAATTTGCATTCTAGCATCTGTTATTAAACCCTCTGGCCAACATCCTTATGAAAACAGTGAGCTCTGGGTTCATATGGTCCTGTTACGCAAGCATGATCTCTAAAGCGCAGCGCAGACCAGACCAGACCAGACCAGCAGTTGGTGTGGCTGTAGATGTTTTGACACACTGACCTGAATTCTCCTCTATCTATTCATTGCACTTTCAGTAACCCCGAGCCCCAGAGCTCACACCTTTCACCGGCCTGTTACAGGGCTTTTACAGCCTCCACTTAACCGCAGTGTGACCGGCTCCTGGGACACACGTATCCCTCTCACAAGCCTCCACCTGCAACCATTACCTTGTTTATGTTTAGCGTTTGTGACATGAGAATATAAAACAAGGTCTCCAATATCAGTCTCTTTGTTGAAAATTGCATTGCTCATGGCATAAATATTTTAGTTGATGTGTGTAATGTTTTTGATGTGCGAACACAAAAAAGCTGCATCTAGCTTATAAAATGAAAACACAACAAACAACAAATCCTTGCCCTATTCCAGTTTACATTTATATTCATGCATTTATCAGACACTTTTATCCAAAGTAACTTATGATAGAGGAACATAAGCAGGTCATTACTGATCCAAGCAATATTCATAGTGTACAATGGCAGGTTTATTAGAAAGCTAGAGCAGATGTGAAATGCAAAGAGGAAGCTTTTTTCTTAACATGCAGTAACCATTTGTATTATAGTATCGTAAGTGTTAATTAATAGTTTGATTTAGATGTTAATTTTTTTTGCTTTTATTTAAATTTTTGTTACATTTTTAGTCATTTTGTTGTTTTTTGCCATTATTATTATTATTATTATTATATGTCTGTGTAGTTTTTATTCATTTTTATTTCAGTTTCAGTTTTAGTTAAACTAAAGGAAAATTAGAAATGATGTCTTGGCAACCAGCTGAAATAAAATAAGTTTAAAGTGTTAGGTCATCCAAAAAGGAAAATTCTGTCATTAATTACTCACTTTTGTTCATCTTCAAAACACAAATTAAGATATTTTTGATGAAATACAAGAGCTTTCTGTCCCTCCATAGACAGCTACACAACTACCACTTTGATGCTTTAAAAAGTTCATAAAGAGATCATAAAACTAATTTATAGGAATTGAGCAGTATATTCCAAATTTTCTGAAGAGACATTATATAATTTATATAATGAACAGATTGAATTTTCGGCTTTTATTTACATATAAACATTAATCAACTCACACATCAGTTGTGGTAAACTGAAGTTCAAGTATGTTTGCTTGACGCGTGTGAGAACCAATGAGGTTCATTCTTGTGTAAAAGAATGCATAATACATAAAAAATGTATTTGTCATTGAATTATTCAGTCAAGAGATTTGTTCAAAAAGTCTGATTCAGAACAGAAATCACTAAGATTTCTTTAAAAAGATTTGTTCCGAAGATAAACCAAAGTTTTACGAGTGTGGAACAACATGAGGGTGAGTAATTAATGTGAATAATTAATAATTTGGGTGAAGTAACTCATCAAGGTATTTTTGTTATGTTTTAACATGTATTTTATTACAAGTAATGAAAATGTTTCTTTTATAGTGCAGGTTTTAGTTTACAATAATAACCCTGGCAGTAACTATAAGTAAACTGTATTTCCCTTAAAAAAAAAAAGAAAAAAAAAAGCTATTAAAATCTTGATCTGTTTATTTGAATCTATTATCTGTTCTTATTCAGCAGACAGTTGTATCATGAAGCAGGAATTAATTTCATGTAAAAAGGGTCAGTATGCACAGGGATATTTCTTATTTAATAATGTGTTTAGCCTGAATACTGAGTAGCCTTACATCTACTTAGCCATATAATCCTCCAGGATCCATTTAACCTTTCAGATAACTCTGACTACTGAATTAGCCTAAACTATTGTTTCTTTTTATTGGGGAATTAGATTTATTGGGCCTTCATTGAAGAACAGAGAAGACCGCTGCTATAGTTTTCAGCCTCTGCACTTATCACTGTTCATAAGGATTACGATTTTTGAATTCATTCTGCAGCTGCAACTAAAAATACCAGAAAATTAAAAACGGGATTTGCTGCATAATGAATAACTTTCAGGGATTGACATCAGCTAGACAGAAAGTACTTTACATTGAGAAAGTTATAGTGAAGCTGTTTGCTCTTTTTAAAGAATTCATATAATGCATTTCTTGTGCAAGCTGTTGGAATAGGCTGTTTAGTTTGTTGAGACATTTATGTGTTAATATTTGTTGAAAGAAAGAAAGTTGAATGAATGTTTTCATTGTGCTCTGAAATAGGGCTGCACGATATATCGCGTGAGATTGTCACGCGCATTTCGTCAGTAAAGCTGATTCCCTGATTACCGCTAAATCGCCATCACCTGCTTTCAAATGTAGTGGCATTTAATAGACAGAGCCGTAGATCACTGAAAAGCCACGCATTATCGCGTTCATTATCGAAGGCGATTCATCTGCGATATGAACGCGATATTGCGTAGCTTGTCAGTGATCTGCGGCTCTGTCTATTAAATGCCGCTCCATTTGAAAGCAGGTGATGGCGATTTAGCGGTAATCAGGGAACCGGCTTTACTGACGAAATGCGCGTGACAATCTCATGCAATATATCGTGCAGCCCTACTCTGAAAGTTATAGTCTGTTTTCATAATGCAACAAACTGCTTTGCATCCAATTTACCTAATCTGTTTAGATTTTTATGATTGTGTCCCTTTAATAGATGCTCAGAAACAAGTCTCAATAGCTAGAAAGAAGTCTAAAAGTCAGTTTTCTCAGATTGTATTGCTAAGTGCTCAACAGTCTTTTCAATTGTTAAAGCTTTTATGGAGTAAACCCAGACTATTTTCTCATAAAAGATTCTGCTGTGAAAACCTGAGGTGCTTCGCACAATCCTCAGTGTTAAAGTTGTGTTCAATTATTGATTGCAGGCACAATCTGTGAAAGTTTCAGGGTAAAAGCAAGCATAAAGCCTGTGTACTGAATCTATCCTCCCTGCGGGAGTTTCAGTAACGGCTGAGAGAGAGTTTACAGTGTCTCAGCAGGATCTTTCTCTTAGTCATGATGTACTTGCAAGAAATAGCACCTGAATTCTTCATCTAGGGGTCAAATGGATGAGCAACCTTGAAAATTTTCTTCTTTCACAAATTTCCAGACAGTTGACTATAGCATCTTCAACCAGACTGTAATACAAGTCAGCATGAAACAGAAGTTGCGAAAGTCTTTCCTTCTATATTGTGATGCATATGTGAAACGGATTCTTGCGCAAGAAAAAAATGTAGGCCGGGACTTGATTTTGTCCATGGGAAATTGATTGGATGGTTGTTTGCTATTGGTGGATTTCATGTGAGTGACAGGTTGCCCCGCCTCACAACAGTAAATACATCATCAGAGAAGAGAAGAGATGTCACTGCTAGAGGGAGGGGAAGATATTTTGATTAAAGATTACATAAACAATAGTGCAGTATTCCATAAAAAAAAAAAAAGAATTGTCAACTTTGATTTAATGGTGACTTTAAAAAAAGTTCTGGGTTGAAAACAACTTCATTGTTGAAATACTTTCTTGTATGCATCCTAGTTTTAATGTGCAGAGCCAAACTGTAAGTTGCATTCCTGTAGTTTTGCATTTTCTGGGATGCACCCCAGTTAGGATAAAAGAGCATGAAGGTTGCTTTATCCGCTGACATTTACTGTACAGTACGCACTTGTCTCTGCATGTGGAAAACTCTGTTGTTTGTCGGCATACATAATTGAAATTTTACTTGCAACTTTTCTCTCTTTTTTTTTTTTTAATTTTGACTGTGACATACTAGAAGACAAATAAATATCCAAGACAAAAGTGTCTTTAAATAATGTATGACATATCACAACACAATAAATGCTCAGCTGGAATACATTTGAAGTAATTTGCCGGTCCCTGTGTTGAATTATGCAGGTCTCTACTGAAATCTGTCACCATGAATTTGAATGTATTTACAGTTTTGAAGTTGTCAAAATGTTTTTGTATTCAGTGTTTTTCCAGCTGATATTTTATGCAATATTTGTACAACTCTGTAGGCCTAGATAATAATCCATTTGCAGGGGCATTTTTTTGTGTGTGCAACTGTGCATATTACATTTCTTAGGCAGATTTGTCACTTTCAGTGGCATTTTTGCATCAACCAACCAAGCAGCCTTGATTTTCTGGGTTTCTGCTCACATTATTTGCTTTAACAGAGCTCTTATGTGGCCATATTATCATTTGATATAATTTTCCTATTTTGTTAATAAATGTGTGCGGGATAATGTACAGTCTGATATCTCGTATCACCCTGAAGGAGGCTGTGATTAATGAATGACTGTCATATTTTATGTGATATTCGTATAGCATAACTAGAATAGAGTTCGGCATTTTGTTTGCCCTCACGTTTTGAATTTCTAGGGCATTTTTCCAAGCCAGATCCATTAGAAAAAATGTGCATGTGGTGAAATTTCTGCAAAATGATATTATGTTGCTTCTGCATGTTTTGCGACACTTTGAAAGTGAAATGTCTAGTGAGTGGACAGTGGAGCTAAAACCACGTTCAGTTTTTTTTACTGAAACAGACGTGAATCTTGCAATGTTGTATGTATCACGGAAGTTTGGAAATGAAATGTCTGTTGAGCGTTGCATTTGAAAATAACAAACCATCTACACTAAATCTAACCAATACTGTTAAAGGGGTCATGAATTGAGAAATCAAGTTTTCCTTGAGCTTTTGATATATAAGAGGTCATCGTACTATAAGAATATCCTGTACGTTTCAGAACCGAAAACTTCCTTGTTAGTCAAGTAAAAGCTTTTATTGACACCAGGCCCATCTAACGACTGATCCTGTAATGTGCCTATCTATAACAGGTGAAACGCTGCCTCCACAGAAGAAATCAATGCCTACTTCATCACTGCAATGTTAGCCCCGCCCACTGGTGTGTTAGTGAGATGAGGAGGAGAGAATAGCGATACAGGACAAAAATAACATTACCTTTCAAAGGATTCTAATTCTAGGAATATGGATATTTATTTTCAACAATGTGAATGTCTCAGTTGAGCTATATTTATTTGTTCTTTGGTAAATCAGTCGCATTTCGACGCAGGCTTTGCAAACAGACTTTTACGATATGGACTTGACAGTAATGCAACAACATTTAAAGAGTTAGTTCACCCAAAAATGAAAATTCTGTCATTTATTACTCACCCTCATGCCGTTCCACACCCGTAAGACCTTCGTTAATCTTCGAAACGTAAATTGAGATATTTTTTTTTTTTTGAAATCCAATGGCTCCATGAGGCCTGCATAGGGAGCAATGACATTTCCTCTCTCAAGATCCATAAATGTACTAAAAACATATTTTAATCAGTTCATGTGAGTACAGTGGTTCAATATTAATAGTATAAAGTGACGAGAATATTTTTGGTGCACCAAAAACCCCCCCAAAATAACGACTATAACTAATTAATGAATATATAGTGATGGCCGATTTCAAAACAATGCTTCAGGAAGCTTTGGAGCATAATAAATCAGCGTGTCGAATCATCAGTTCGGAGCGCCGAAGTCACGTGATTTCAGCAGTTTGGCGGTTTGACGCGCAATTCGAATCATGATTCGATATGCTGATTCATTATGCTCCGAAGTAGGGATGTGCAACGATCGCGATTAATCGTTGAAGCAGTGTTTTGAAATCGGCCATCACTAAATAAGTCATTATTTTGTTTTTTTTGGCGCATCAAAAATATTCTAGTCACTTTATAATATTAATATTGAACCACTGTACTCACATGAACTGATTTAAATGTTTTTAGTACATTTAATGGATCTTGAGAGAGGAAATGTCATTGCTCCCTATGGAGGCCTCACTGAGTCATCGGATTTCAACAAAAATATCTTAATTTGTGTTCCGAAGATTAACGAAGTGAAACGGCATGAGGGTGAGTAATAAATGACATTATTTTCATTTTTGGGTGAACTAACCCTTTAAGTAACTGTTAATTCTAATGGCTGATCTGAAGAAATTATTTATGTAAAGTCAGATTTTCTTTGTCTATGTGTCAGTAAATCAAACCAGTGACTAAACGGTCAACTTCACGTTGTTTCTTTTAGTAGGATGAAAATAATCTGTAATTTAAACTGTGATTAAATTTATAGTATAGTTGATCAATTTAGTGAGTTCTGGTCATGCACAAAAACTCCTGTTTTATTCAACGAATCTCTTAGTTACAATGCGTTTGCACTGTTAGGAATCTCTTAGTGCAGAAATTGAGTTGCAATGACGAGATCACTGCTTTCATGCGCTCAGCAACATGTCTGTGATCGGCTACAATGTTCATCACTGCAACCTTTCATGCCACGATCTAAATATAATGCCATAGATCTAAATGTAATACAACACTTTTCACGGTAAGTTAACCTTGAGAGCTGTAATAGTAAAAATGTGCTAAAAGTTTTTTGAGAGAGTAATACTTAGCTATTTCAAATGGAAAGATATCAGCCAATCAAAGCAGTGGGCGTTTACACTTAAAACAGAACGTTTAAACAACAGGGCTAAAATTAAGATAGGAAAAATGCCTTTTATTTCTAAATTATGACCATTTTTGATGTAAAACACATACTAACATTATAAGTGCACCCCAGAAACATTATAAAACAATAAAACAATGCAGTTCATGACCCCTTTAACAAAAGCAAATGTGAGATAAAAATGCATTTGCTGAAGCAGCCATGTCATTTTAGCTTGCTTCTACAAGTATTTGAGCTCTTGAGTCTTTATTAATCAATAATCTACCCCTGTAATCCAAGTTCGTCAAAAGTACCTTTATTTTGGTACCAAGTCGGTACTGAAATTTAAAAAAATCTGAGGATACCAGCATTTCTCCCTAGCATTGTGAGCGCCGTTGAGTGGATTCTTAAACACCTCTTATTGGCCATTGTGTTCACATGTTCAACAGATATGCCTGTGATTGGCTACAATGATCAACGCTTCAAAAACATGTTGTAAATAGACATCTTTGACGTTCTTCACCGATCACTTACACAGATGCACACAGGAGTGTTTAAAAGCAGGCGTCTATCAGCGGAACTCTAATATATCCGCTTTCTGTGTATTTGTGCAAGCGCTCCATGAAGAGCCTCAAAGATATCTATTTACAACATGTTTTTGAAGCATTGATCATTGTAGCCAAACACAGACATATATATCTGTTGAGCACGTGAACAATGGCCAATCAGGTGTGTTTAACTTAGTCAGAATCTGCTGAACACACTGTTTAAAATACTAGGGGGAAATGCTGGTATCGTCACATTGTTAAAATTTCAGTACCGACTTTGAGGTCTGTACTTTTGACAGCCCTACTGTAATCATGATCTGTGTGATTGTTGTTTTACTACCACTAGTGTTCATTTCAGCTGGAAACTTTAGTGAATTGTATGTATAGGCACATTTTTTTGTGGAGTTTTGCAAAAATGTATAAGTAGAGGCACATTTCTTTTTTCCCAATGACCCTACGTTGCATTTTTTTCACTTTCAGAGCCCAGGTTAATTTCTGACCCTGCTCATGATGTTTATTTACTCTTGTGGAGCTGCTCTATAGCCATTGTATCATCATATCAAACTATTCATATTTAGTTTATGATGAATATATGCACATGTATGCATATATTTACCTTCAGGTATGCAATAGTTCAAAAGAAACAGAAGAGCCTTAAGATTTCAGACCTAGTGTTCAGGTTCAGAATTCAGTTCTCTTTCTGAACAGCACATCTGTCCTTCAGCCTTACAAGTTTCTAATTTATGCCTTTTTATCTTTGGAGTCATTTTACCCATTTTCATTTGATGTCTGCTCGATCCCATAATTCTGTTGCAGTTTGGTTGTTGTGTGTTCTCCCCTCACCCCATTCTCATTTCATGACTCCATTTTGTTCTGTTTGTTTTGCTTTAGTTTCCCTGATGGACTGATGATCTAGACAGAAGCAGTTTGGTTTGGGACAGGGAGGTTTACTCGCTCACATAGCGGAGGGCAAGAGAGACAGAAAGAGGCTTCTGGAACGGGCCAAGATGAGTGTAAGTCTACCTCTCTGTCTATACACTCCTCTTTATTTTCCTCTTTCCTTTCCATCTGTTTCTGTATTATTAGAGCAACTATTTGTTTCACAGTTTTCACCGCTTCTAACAACTTACTTTAATTAAAAAACTGAGTGCAAAAAGTGCTGCAAAGTGAGAAGAAATGAGAATAAATTCACACACATGCATGCGTAATGTTCCCAGTCATTTCCCATTGTCTCTCTCCATATGTTTGTCGGGTGTTATGAAACTGGAAATCCCTTTTTTTCATAGTATTCCCCAGGAGGGATTTAGTGGGAAAACTCCAGAGCTCCTCACAGGATTTTACAGACGTGCACGTCTTTCATCCGAGATTTCAAACATCTACATAGAGAATAGAAAGCAAATCTCTGTAACTCTATTTTAATTCTAATTCTGTTCTGGAAAAGATTGTGCCAACGTGTTTATTTTCATTCACAGTTTTGTTGCTCGTATCATGGCATCTGAGAGATTGTAGATCGATGCGGTGAAGGTTGCATGAATATGAAACATCTAAATTCTCTCCATTCTAGAAATGTTGGTGTGTTTTTTTCTAATGTTTCTTTTTATGATGACTTCATCTTGAGCTGCGTTGTGTTTAGGGCCAGTGGTATTTTATTTTTTCATTTTTTTTTTGAAAGAAAGAAAGAAATTTGCTCTTTTATTTGGCAAAGATGCACCAAATTGATCAAATATGACAGGACAGACTATTAAAGGTGCCCTAGTATGCTTTTTCACAAGATGTAATATAAGTCTAAGGTGTCCACTGAATGTGTCTGTGAAGTTTCAGTTCAAAATACCCCTTTTTTTTTATTTTTTATTAATTTTTGTAACTGCCTATTTTGGGGCATCATTAAATATGCACCGATTCAGGCTGCTTCCCCTTTAAATCCTTGCGCTCCCCGCCCCCGAGCTCGCAACTCTATAATACATTGCATAAACAAAGTTCACACAGCTATTATAACCCTCAAAATGGATCTTCACAAAATGTTCGTCATGCATGCTGCATGTATGCAATAGATCATGTAAGTAGAGTATTTATTTGGATGTTTACATTTGATTCTGAATGAGTTTGCGGCTATGCTCCGTGGCTAACGGGCTAAAGCTAACATTACACACTGTTGGAGAGATTTATAAAGAATGAAGTTGTGTTTATGAATTATACAGACTGCAAGTGTTTAAAAATGAAAATAGCAACGGCTCTCTTGTCTCCGTGAATACAGTTATAAATGATGGTAACTTTAACCACATTTAACAGTACATTAGCAACATGCTAATGAAACATTTATAAAGTCAATTTACAAATCCCTAAAAATATCATGATATCATGGATCATGTCAGTTATTATTGCTCCATCTGCCATTTTTCGCTATTGTTCTTGCTTGCTTACATAGTCTGATGATTCTGCTGTGCACATCAGACGTCCTGCCCTTGTCTAATGCCTTGAACATGAGCTGGCATATGCAAATATTGGGGGCGTACATATTAATGATCCCGACTGTTGCGTCACAGTCGGTGTTATGTTGAGATTCGCCTGTTCTTTGGAGGTCTTTTAAACAAATCAAATTTACATAAGGAGGAGGAAACAGTGGTGTTTGAAACTCACTGTATGTCATTTCCATATACTGAACTCTTGTTATTCAAATATGCCAAGGTAAATTCAATTTTCAATTCTATGGCACCTTTAAAAAAATGCTGTTAAGTTTTTTTTCTGGATTCTTTGGTGAATAGAAAATTCAAAAACTACTAGGCAAATGTTTCTTAAGCAGCAAATCAGCATATTAGAATGATTTCTGAAGGATCATGTGACACTGAAGACTGGAGTAACGATGCTGAAAATTCAACTTTGATCACATGAATTAATGACAATTTAAAATACATTCAAATAGAGAACAGTTATTTTGAATTGTAGTAATATTTTACTGTTTTCACTGTATTTTTGATCAAAAAAAATAAGTCTTGGTGAGCAGAAGAGACTTCTTTCAAAAAACTGCAGAGCACATGTGTGAAATTAGAGATAACATACACATCTTTCCATTGTGGTTAAACTTAAAATTAAAATACTTTGTCTTCTGAAGCCCAGTGTTACTAAAACATTTAATTGTATGTCACAGTACATCCTGTGGATTTATGTGGCTAAATTCATCAGCTTTATACTGTGGGATTTTGGTACATGCACTCCATGCTTTTAAGGCGGTATTGATTAACACGGGAAACCGCTTGGGTGACATGAAACCAAACATTACTGTAACCTGCACCCATTCCCATCCCATCCGGGTCGATATCTGTGGCACAGCTGCGTACAGTGACTCATTCAGCTGGAAATATAAAGCAAATAAAGGCTGTTCACTGAGTGACTTCCGGTGTTACTATTAGAGAGATTTGAGATATAACTCTGTCTGACACTGTGGATCTGACCTACTGGATCGCACAGAATATCCCGGTTCAGGCAGTGCAGTTTCCTCTGGGTATATATCAACATAAAGAGGTTTGTTCGTGTGTTTGCATACAGTCAATATTGGCCATTAATCATTATATCGCAGAAACGTCCTACACTGACTGTAAATGGATGCCGTGTTTATATGTAAACTGTGAAATATGTGATATATTGTGATATCTCACGCTGCTTGTCTCTTCACAGCTTCCACAGAGTATGTGAGCGCTGCAGGGATTTTATAGTTAAATAAATATAAAATCATATATTTTTTTTTTTTTTACTTGAAGAAAATCAACGTTGACTGAATTTAACTAAAAACATTAAAAGATTAAATTAAATTTTATTTCAGCTATAGTAGGCAAAGCAACATTTCTCCTATTCATTTAGTTTAACTTGATGTACTAAAATAACTAAAACAAACACTTAAATAAAAATTAATAAGTTTTATAGACCTATTGTAAAAAAAAAAAAAAAAAAATCAAAATATTAAAATAAACTATAATAGTAGTATCTCACTGGTACTAAAATAACACTGGAGCGGTGACACAACCGTATTTTGTCACAGTGTGATTATTGCATTTCTATATTTATTGCATTTGTTCTGACATGCGTGTGCAAATAAGGGAGATCCATTTTGGGGGTCCTCCAGAAACAGGTTTGAGAAACACTGATGTAATAAGTCAGCCCTTGATGGGAAACTCCTGATGCCATGTGCTCGAGCTCATTTTATAGACATAAATAATTCACACTCACGTCCTGATGTGCTGCCAGAGTTTCTGTGCCTCAGGCAGCCTGTGAAAATGATAGGCTACAATTTATTGCACATCTATTTGAAAAACATAAACGGTTTTCCAAAATTGTTAAAATTCTAGTTCAGTGCATTTATTTATTTATTTACTTGCACACACACACACACAGTTTTGAGGTCAGTGGGGATCTTTAATGCTGTGTCCATGGTAAAATGCATTGATGGGAAGTCAGATAATGATGATGATGCTTTTCCTCATTCCAAGTGCACATTTGGAGAAATAGATGCTAAATTGATAGTTCTTGGGTGCAGCACCACATATAATGTAGATTTATTGCAACTTAACCTAAATTGAACGCTGACCTGCTAATGTACATTAATGCTAATGTACAATAAGGTGATTTGATTTCTGAAACAGAAACCAGAGACATTTCAGTTAAGTTGACAAAATATCAATTAAATCTTACTTGTTGATATTATCCGATATTATCTATGAAAAATACTGTTATTATAAGTAATACTTATTATGATGTTTGTGAGTCAAATGGACCCTAACTGGTTTTAATACAATTCACCAAAAATCACACTTTGAAAAATACTAACCATTGCAAATAGATCAAAATGGTATAATAACACATTATAACATTATGAAAAAAAATAAATAAATATAACTGTTTTTAGTAACTTTAATAACTACTGTATTTAATAACTAAATAACTATTGTATACAGTATATACAGTTTGTGAACTGAACACATTAAATACAATTACAAAATGTTAAACACACATACATACAGTATTTATACAGTTCATTTTCAAGTTATTTTAACTTTTTAGTAAATACATTTTTGGAAATGGATCTTTTCTCTATAATTAGCTTTATTTTTGCATTTTTAGCTCATTTTGAGTACAAAGTATGTGCTTTCTGCAAATGTAATTCTTGCAAGTATAATTGTTAGGTTTTTTTGTTTTTTTAATTTTTTGTACAAATCGGGATGTACTAATTTACTCACCTGGTATAGTTAAAGGGTTAGTTCACCCAAAAATGAAAATTCTGTCATTTATTACTTACCCTCATGCCGTTCCACGCCCGTAAGACCTTTGTTAATCTTCGGAACTCAAATTAAGATATTTTTGTTGAAATCCGATGGCTCCGTGAGGCCTCCATAGGGAGCAATGACACTTCCTCTCTCAAGATTCAATGTACTAAAAACCTATTTAAATCAGTTCATGTGAGTACAGTGGTTCAATATTAATATTATTTTTTGGTGCGCCAAAAAACAAAACAAAATAACGACTTATTTAGTGATGGCCGATTTCAAAACACTGCTTCAGGAAGATTCGGAGCATAAATGAATCATTTTTTTGTTTTGTTTTTTGGCGCACCAAAAATATTCTTGTTGCTTTATATTAAAATTGAACCACTGTACTCACATGAGCTGATTTAAATATGTTTTTAGTACCTTTATGGATCTTGAGAGAGGAAATGTCATTGCTCCAGATAGAGGCCTCACGGAGCTATCGGATTTCAACTGAAATATCTTAATTTGTGTTCCGAAGATTAAAAAAGGTCTTACGGGTGTGGAACGGCATGAGGGTGAGTAATAAATGACAGAATTTTCATTTTTGGGTGAACTAACCCTTTAAGATATGTGTGTGGGAATTACTGCATTGTGATGGTAGAACGTTTGGGAATGTTTAAAATTGTGTGCAAATTAGGCTGTTTATTGGTATCAGATTGTTTATGTATTCCTGTGGTTTCAGTGTAACACAGGATCGTGACATTGAAAAAAAAAAAAAATCCGTTTACAAGAACATTTTGTGCAGAGATACATGTTATTGGCTATGCGTCTCATAGAAATGAGTCATGGGATCATGAGATGATGCCAATTAATTGAGCATTTAATTGTGCTGGGTTTTATAGCTTCCAGTAATCACAGGTTCAGTATATGTTTTTGTAGTAATGTTTATGATCTTCTGAACAGGTATATCCGCACGATGTACCTAGGCATCCAGAGTCGGCGACAGAAGGAACACAGGCGGCGCTTCTACTGGGCGATGATGTACGAGTATGCTGACGTCAACATGCTCCGTCTACTGGAGACGTTTTTGGAGAGTGCCCCCCAACTGGTGCTACAACTCTGCATAATGATCCAGAAGAACCGGGCTGAGACACTACAGTGTGAGTGTGAACAATTCATTAGTGGAGTTAGTTAAACTGCAATTGTAAACTTTCACAATGCACAATACATTTGTTAAATAGATCCCTCTACGTCATCTAGACAGCTGTAGAGTGCTGCAGGATTGAGTCCTGAAACTCAGAAATGAGTTGGCATTTTTGCATTTCCGTTTCCATCATCCTGAATCAAAGGTCTTTTTGAAAGAGTTTTTTGTTAAATGCCTGATATAAAGTCTTAAGTTAACACAAGCTATTTTCACGTTTTATTCTACAACATAAAATGCATCAGTATAACCCCAATCATGATTTTTTTCAAGCGTTTACATGTCTTAAAATATGGTTGCTACAAGTACAGAGGTTGTCTGGTAAAAAATAAACAGAAATTATGCCGAACAGCTCATCTAATTCACTAATTGCTTTCACAGCCTCATTGTGTTTACAAAATATTCTAACTCAAACTTTCGCAACTTTAGCATTTTACTTTTGCTGATTTTGTTTAGGCTTCAGTATTCACAAAAGTCGTTCATTTATCTTGATGAACAAAATGTGTAGGAATCATAAACTTTTGTTAGTCACAGAGCTTATTTTCTGCAATTTTCCAAAAGCCAGTGGAAAAACACTATTTAATTTTTTGTTAAGGGAACCAAGGTGATGCTAACTTAAGGGTTGGCCTACAAAAAATGTATCATCCCTGCAGCTCTCTATTTAATGTGTGTTTAAGGTGAAAGATGTCCATCTGAAATATGTTGCCAAAACATTTCCAGTCATCATTCTGCATGTTTCTGTGATGTTTGTGATTTAAAATGCATGTTATTAAAGCAATAAGTCACTCAAGGCTGTGCTTTATGCTGATTGCATGTAAGGTATGGTCTGAATCTGATTGTAAAGATGTTTCCGGGTCCAAGCCTCTACTCCGTGTCAAAGGAGAATTTTCTATTTATAGCCCATTTTAAGCTAAGTTTTCAAAAACTCAAGTGTACAATAGTCTCCAGGCTCATGGTGTCCTATACACAAATTTATTTAACAATTCAGAAAAGATTCATCGTTGTCAACTAGGGCTGGTCGATTATGGCAGAAATCATAATTACAATTATTTTGGTCAATATTGAAATCACGATTATTTAACACGGTTATTGGTGGGTGATATGTTCAAAGTCTTAATTCATGATATGAGTAATTTTAGTGAAATGAATGAATGAATAAAAAAAAAAAAAAACGCTTGCTCTGCTCCACAGCAGTGGACACGCACCATAATGTGACACACGTCTGCAGAAAGAGAGAAAGCTCATGGAGATGAAAGGGCTTGAATGAAGCGCATTTACTCTAACTATTAGAGTAAATAGTTAGAGTAAATATCATTACTACAAACGATCCTGAGTGCTTGTGGTGTGATTCCCACCACTGTTTTGGCAGGCTCACTTCAACTAGAAATAGTAAAATGGTGCTACCATTCTGTCTCTCGGTCTGGATGGAAACATGCTGGGGGTCCGCCATTTGAATATTATTGGTTTAATTCGCGTAAAACATCTAGCCTATAATTCATTTGGCTTTTTTGTATCGATGGCATGGTCTATCGGCCCAACCTTAATCCATACTTTAACTTCCAGGGGGTTAATAAATGTCTTCTGAAGCGAAGCGATGGGTTTTTGTAAGAAAAATATCCATATTTAAAACTTAATAAACTATAATCACTAGCTTCCGGCAATGGCTGCACGCAAGTCTAGTTCCGGCAGAAGAGTGACCTCTGACTCGACGCATGACATATTGATGAACGCGGAAGAGCAGAACACCAGTCACGAATTAAAAGAACATTTTTTGAGGATTTCAATATAAGAAAAGAGGAGCCAGTCCTATTTGTTTAAACCACGAGAGGCGTCTACTCTCATCTCAACTTGAAGCCAGCCCAACCCTAACCCTAACCCAAAATCGAAAATTAATTACGATTGATCGCACAGCCCTATTGTCAACTGAGCCAGCTGAGATTTCAGTATGGAGATAAAGTCTACAGCAGTGGACTCCAACCCTGCTCCTGGAGAGCTACCGTCCTGCAGATTTCAGCTCCAACCAAACTCAAACACACCTGAACCAGCTAATCAAGGTGTTCAGAGCTGCTTGATAATTACAGACAGGTGTGCTTGAGCAGGGTTGGAATTGAAGTCTGCAGGACAGTAGCTCTCCAGGAGCAGGGTTGGAGACCCTTGCTCTACAGCAAACCATTTTAGCACAGTTTACACAGTTTCACACTTGAACTAGTTAATCTTGGGTTATTCCAAACCTCGCATAAAAGCAGAGCTCTCCTGGGCAGGGTTTCATAACCCTGGGTAAAATGCGGTACTTAACCCGCTTCTAGATTACAGATGTGAAACGGTCCTCTAATATCGGGATTTAAAATGATTATAATCTGGGGTTAAATGCAGTGTGAAAATCCCTTGCATTGTTTGCTTTTGGGATCTGATAGAGCAGTGGTCTCATACTCATTTCCTGGAGGGCCACAGCCCTGCAGAGTTTAGCTTCAACCAGCTCCAACTCACACCTGCTTGGAAGTTTCTAGTAATCCTAAAGACCATGATTAGCTGGATCAGGTGTATTTAATTGGGGTTGGAGCAAAACTTTGAAGTTCTTTGGCTCTCCAGGAATTGAGTTTGAGACCACTGTGATAGAGTGTTTGAACCTGGGAACTGTGAGGCATGACCGACTTAACCAGATTGCTTTGTAAAATGGTGGCAAGAGTAATATGATAAGTCCTGAAGAATGTCTCTCGTCATGAATACATTACAGGTGTCTCCTCTGTTGCCTCCCTGCTCTCGCTGGCTTGGGTCATGGCTTCGTACCACAAGCTCTTGCGTGATTCCAGAGACGACAAAAAGAGCATGAGCTACAGGGGTGCACTGATCCATATCTTCTGGAGGCTTTTCACAATATCCTCTCGGGTGCTCTCCTTCGCTCTCTTCGCTTCCATCTTCCACATCTACTTCGGCATATTCGTGGTTGTGCACTGGTGTGCCATGGCGTTCTGGATTGTGCACGGAGGCACGGATTTTTGCATGTCCAAATGGGAAGAGGTGCTCTTCAACATGGTGGTGGGCATTGTCTACATCTTCTGCTGGTTCAACGTAAAGGAGGGCCGAACCCGGTACCGCATGGTGATCTACTACTTTGTGGTGCTTGCCGAAAATACGGTGCTTACTTGTCTGTGGTACGCCTACCGAGACCCAGTCACTACTGACTCCTATGCAGTGCCGGTGCTCTGCGGAGTTTACCTAACCTTCGCCTCAGGGGTGGTTTTCATGGGCATCTACTATGGGTTCCTTCATCCGATGGGACCTAAAATAAGGTTGCTAGCTAGCTCCTGTTGTGCTGAGCTTCTTTGGGGACTTCCATTACCCCCGGAGGCCGAGCCCATGGCACCCACTCCTGGTCCACGAGCGTCCCAACGCACTCCCACTCGGGCTTCCACGGGGGCCTTTGGCCTGCCGGATGATGCCACAGGAGACACCTGCCTGCCCGTGTTTCAGGTGCGCTCGCCCGAGCCCACCACTCCCTTGGGCCGTTACAGGCCAGAGGGTCCTCTTATCAAGATCGACATGCCCAGGAAACGCTACCCGGCCTGGGACGCGCACTTTGTGGACAGGCGCTTGAGAAGGACGATAAACATCCTGCAGTTCATCACGCCCGCGACCGTCGGAATCAGGTACAGGGACGGACCGCTGCTGTACGAGCTCCTGCAGTACGAGTCATCCCTGTGATGGCTGGCTCTCTCCTACATTTAGTTTCAGATCTGCCACATTTCTCAAAATGCATGCCATTTTGGTTTCCGGATAAATTATATAAATGTGTGTAAAAGAGGTACAGCAAGTGTAAGCATCAAGCATTGCACTTTTCTTTTACGTGAATAGCCTCCTGAAGATGTGTATATATTTTGTATGTATATACTGTCTCTTTTTTACGATATCTGTTTAGAAATGTGTCCCCATGAAGGGATATGAATGCGTCATGGTGTTTACAGCCAGCGGAAACCATTACATTGGAAAAATGGAGATCGGTTGACCACATCAACACCGCCTTGGGTTTTTAACAACTTTTATTAATCTGTACTAACTGATCTGATATTTCAGAGCTTATTTTCACACTTCCATCGATCGATATGCTCAAGTTGACGTTTATATACAGAAAGTACCTGCTATAACCTAGAATTTTCCACTTGAATAAAGGGGCGTTCACATTGACAGTGATTTGCATGGACAGTGCAACAGGAAGTCACTTATTTTCAGTAAGAGTTATAGATTTTCGCCTACTAGCAAACTACAGTAGAGCGATTTAGCGACCTCTAGTGAATAAATCGCTGCACACGCCTCTTTAGACTGACCTCTACAGGCAAGATTCTACTTCCTGTCAGACAAAATCCAAGTGGCATTCATTGTCTGTTTGCCTTAAAATCTGTATTTAGCTTGTTAAAGTGTCTTTATTCTTTGGTTATTAAAGAAATACCTCATTGACTCTGTATAGCACAGTTTAAGTCCATTTAACCCTTTGCACAATATGATTAAAATGAACCTTGCACTGAGAATCATGTTAGACCTGTATAGTTTAGTGGGAATTTAGAATAATAATTAAAGCACATAACTCGTGGTTTTGAAGGAACCGTTTTGTACAGTGAATAGCACATTGAATTGATGATTTTAAATTTTTTTGTTCTTGGTTATTGGTTATATGTTTTTGCTTTATAGCTATGTTCATACCGCAAGCCAAAATCTCTCATTCTGATTTTCAGCTCAGACTTTTTTAGAAATAATATTTATAATTCTAAATACCAGTAAATATTATTTAAAAAAAGTTTAATAATATTATTTATTTATTAATATTTATTCTTATTAATGTATTTATTGTAATTTAATATTATTATATAGTTCTTTTTATTTATGTGACTTTAAATTATACAATGTAATATTTTTTTATAAGCAGAAATTTTATATTTATTATTATTTAGGAGATTTAGCATTGTGCCACTGACCATTTTTGCTTTTCCCCATCTTCACTCCAAGGATGAAAGTGTGCAATCATGACAAATTTTGAGTTCAAATGGTCGGCACTGTGTTCACACACGAGCAGAAAACAAATCAGACTTGGCCTAGATTCAGCTGCGGTGTGAACGTAGCCGTGTTCCTTATCTCAGCAGAAATAAGCACAGAAAACCCTTAACAAGGTGGCGTTGTATGAACGGTCCTCTCCATTATTTCAACCTCTTTTCGAGCATTTAGACTGCATAGTGTATACGGTTACTGCTCTCATCTGTTTGTCTAGTGTCGTCATCTAAAATTCCAAGTAATAAACTTGTGAGGTGCAGAAATGTGGCTGTGGTTCTCTGAGGAACCCTGGCACACATATTTTTCCTATGTGTAATGACTTAAATGTCAGTTTTTTACCATTTATTTTATTCTAAGGTGCAAAAAGATGCTAAGCTAATGGCATTTGAAGTTATCTTTGCCTGAATATACCTGAGTGTATTTACACAAGTAACCGTGGCAGAGTCTCACCATAGGAGGATTTTGCGATCGTATGAGAAGAGGATGATAATTGCCTCAACACACAGGGCTTGCTGCTGCCCGCAGCGTGAAACAAAGCCAAATCACATCCTCTACTGTAACAGTACTGTCTCTCTCTGCTATTGGTGCACCAGGCCGCCTGTCACGCTCATCCTCCTTGCTGATTGGTGCTTATAGGGAAGCATTTATTTCTTAATAACTAAGCATGTAGATTGTTTTTTGGTGCTACATTTATTCATTTCTTTTGTATTATTTTGCCATGTGGAAGTTTTAAAGGTGCACTAAGTTTTTTTTTTTTACTTTAAAAACATTTTACCCCTAAATAAATAAACTGTACTTCTGAAAAATGTTTAAAATGACACACATGCAAAGAAACAGTGCTCCTGTTGCAAAATGCATGAGGTGTCAATCAATTTCACTATGGCTTGATATTGTTGCGTGTTGCAATAGCCTAATTGAAGTATAAAAATAAAAAGCTCTCACAAATATTGGGCAAAATAGTACATTTTTAATGAGGCTGAACTGTTTTAACAAATGCATTTTGGTATTGGAATAAATTAAAGCTGCAGTCCGCGATTTTTCTTTTTTGTCGCCATCTCTTGTTTGAAACCTGCAATTGCAGTCATATGCGGAACAGTTATCTGTACGTGCGTTGTGCATCGGCACAGCTCGTCAGCGCGGATGAATCTAATGCTTCCTGTCAGTCACCGCACCGGTGTGGATACTGTACTTCAGAATCACAGATTCTACGTCTTGAAAGTATGACCAATATAAGAATTTTCACTGGAAAATATCATCTGAACAAGTAAGTAACATGTCTGCCACTTTTGTTCTGACCAACTGAGGAAAAAAGTATTAGGCCTACAATAAATCGCGCTGCCAATGATGATTAAATCTAACGATCGCTTAGCTCGGATCATGCCAAACCGTGCAAATTATTATTACTGTTAAATTATTCTCAAATTGTTAATGTTAACAACATCAGCATTGCGTGATTGTGTATTTAGTGTGTATTAGCGTTACCTGTAGATTTCAATTTCTGTAGTCACTCCACAGTCCAAAGTCTTTTGCTTTTTGACTACGGGTGAATCTCCAGTTGTCACTGATGATTGTCATTTGGACCTTTCTGGATTACAATCCGCCATCAAAACGATAAGTTTAATTATTTCAGCTGCTGTGAAAACAGGCTATAAATGATCCGCTACCAGCTGCATCCTCACATGATAAAACTGACTAGCCTGGATGTGACTCCTTCCTTTCTGTTTACGGACGTGACGTAATGACGCACAGAGGAACTGCTGCATGCTCAAATTTCCTGCGGAAATCCACCATGTTGCTCTTATTATAAAACATTATTACAAGCGTACCGTTGTGAATCGAGCTAAGATAATGAGATCGTTTTGAACACTGGCTGGTTATGTACTTGCTCAAAAATTGATTTTGGATAATTTTTAACCAAAAAAAGTTGCGGACTGCAGCTTTAAGTATATTTACAATCAACATTTGCCATCTTTAACGGATTTTTTTCACTGAGCTCATGCATTACAGTGCATCAGATGTCGCCTTTTGAATTTGTTAAATTTGACCAAAAGACATTAGCTGTGTCTAAATTCAGAGGCTGCATCCTTGGATGTCTGCGAAGGTCAAACCTAGCATTGTCAAATATAGTTCTATATTCAACTGTCTGAAAACAATACGTTCATATTGGTCCATATTATGTATATTATGTACAACATTTGAACAGCTTTAAAGTGTATTTAAAAAAAAAAAAATTTGTATCGTTAGATATTTGAGTAAGTTGAAACCCAACAATACTTGCATATCTAAGTGTAATCCGGAATTCTCTCTCTCTCTCTCACTCAAAAAAAATAAAATAAAAAATAATTCCAGTCGTTACCAGTGCGCAATGAATCTTGGGATAGGCTAGGCTGTGAAGGATTCACTCATTCTATCCTTTGTGACCCATGCAGGAAAAAAGGATGGATTTGTTGGCCACATTTGAAGTAGCCTTCGAAATGGGACGGCCTTTGTCATGCTGCTGTGACACAAGCAGCCTTTGAAGGATGCAACCTCTGAATTGGGACACAACTATTATCTTAGAAGGAAGCATGATTTATATTCAAAATTAACCATGTCTTTTGACGATTTATTATTTTTTTTTTTTCTATCAGTGCAGCATTTAAATTGGCTGCATTGGCCAGTTAAACTCAAAGCTTGGTGCACCTTTTAACTGTGAATTGTCTCCAATGTCATGGCACTTGCTTTTCACACAAATTCATTGCAATTTTAAGTTTCCAAATAAGAGCAAATCTAAAGCAGCGCTGGCTTGGTGCACCACATACATGCACAGGAGATCACTTATGTCCTTGACTCCATTGTGCCTGCTTTGATCCCAACAACCAGATGCCATACAGGTGCATCCAGCAGGTGAAAAGGGTTCTTGCCAGGTTGGAAAAAGAGCTTGAGAATAATCACTAATTGGCGTGCTTTTCCCTAAAGTTGTCATTGGATTGCTGGAAGCTCTTTTACGCTGCTTCTCTCTAGACTCGGCTTCCTCCCTGGTTGCTGCTAGCCCTTCCCTCACATTAACGTGTGGCTCAGGTGTATTCTGGTGCAGATATTTATGTTTTAGATTTCCCTTCAAGTATAAATCTATAGTAATAGGTCATTCTGAGGTATTCTAGGACAGTCCTCCTCCAGCGTTCATTTCATGACTGTGTGCGTGTGTGTGTGTTTTCTCTGCATGTTTTGCTTTGATTTTGCTCATCCGCAGCATTCTGGACCACTGTTGTTTGCTGGAGAAACCTGCATCTTTTCATGGTTAGTGTTTTTTTATTTTTTTATTTTTATGTTTTTGATGGCTGCCAGATGTGCCGTATGTCCACTGGTGCATCTTCACTCGCGCACATCTGTGCTGTAAATATTAGTCACCTATTGGCCTCCTCTGGGCGCTAATACACTGTGATTAGTTCTCCTTCTAACCAAGCAGTAAACATTCAAATGCATTCAGCTTGTTAATGTTGAGTCCAACGTTTCGAAACAAGCTTCCGCTGCTGAGGACTGACTTTTGAAATAAAACCACGCTGAAAACACCTCAAATATTACTGTTGTCCTGTTAAACAGTACCTGCAATGATACGTATGAAGTCAAAATCGATTTTTTTGTTTACTCAGGCCTTTTTTTCTCCTTCCTCTGACAGACTGAAATATTCATCAGCTGTCGTCAGAAAATGCAAGGGCTTCCTTGATATGGACAGAAAACCGCAACAGTATTGCAGCGTTCAGTTAATAATATAGATGTATATTATAATGAAACATTCATTATTATACATTGTATTATTCTAATGAAGCATTCGGTTAATGCCACCATGGACTATAGCCTATGGGATTTTCACTGACATCTTAAAGATGGCATCCATAATGATGTCATCATTAGGATGTGATTTTGATAGAAATGTTCATTTGCCATTATTTCATTTTTCACCCATTTATTTTACCCTGTGGTGCCTTATCTAACCGCCAAGGCAACCAGTTCAGCAAACAACAATGCCAGTATATTTCTATTTTCTTTTCTTTCAAATGTGCCAATGCAGTAAATGGAACTGTACATAAACACATGTAACATAGCAACACGACAGAACGATGATGTAAACATTCCAGCGCGAGCACTTCTGGTTCTGGGGTGTGACTGCATTGGAATAGGCGCTTCACAGATGGCGGTGAAGCAACACTAGACATCAGCCTTATGAAAAACGACAGAATAAACAAATTTGTTGGTCCATTGTGAGAGGCAAACGTTAGGGCTAAAGTTCATTTCTGTATGTGATGTCCAGTATTGCTTCACCATTGTTGAGAACACTATCTTCAAGGTGCTAAAACTGAACCATATTTTGTATATTATGTTTTAAATGTATAGATTTGTTCTTGTAAAGCCTTACCTTGTACTGATCGACGTATCAGACTGTTCATCCCCAAAAAAAAATAATAATTACAGAACAGTGTATAATGTACAGTAGAAATACATTTTTGTTATGTACAGACAAAAAATGTTTTGTTTTTGTTTTTGTTTTTATCGTTTTGTTTTCGTGATTCAGTGGGAACTGCTTGATGAATATGACATAGACATTACAGTGTTGCTTTTGTATAGAATGTTTCTGGTAACCCTGTAATGCTACATTAGCAGTTAGAATAGGCGTCAAAATATGTTTTTATTGTTGTTGTTTTTTGTTTTCTTTTTTTTTTTTTTTTTTTTCATTTTAAACTCTTCTTGGCATTGAAATACTAGAGGATTTGTTGTTCACCTCTTTTTTTTTTTTTTTACTGAAATGGTTGCATTAATTTGATCTTTTCTTTCTCGATTTGAAAGTGATTCACATAAATGTGTTTTACTTACATTCTATACAACATGTAAATGTTACTTTATGTTCAAGCAGTTTTGTGCGAAGAACAGGTTCAATGCTCAACAACAGTAAATTAGTACAAATTCAACATTCAAAATACAGTTCCTCAATTCCAGACTATGCAATTTCAAAAGGATCTGAACATTTTAAGCTTGATTTACTAACCTTTTGTTCTTGTTAAGTCAAGGCATGAAAAAAGTTTTGCGTTTTCTGATTTCTGATTATTTCATTTTCTTTAGACATTACCAAAATATGTTGGACAATTATAGTGCATTTGAATAGTTTCTTTTTAAGTGTTTATGAGTACAGCTTGTGGAAAAATAACAGTTTAACTCAAATGGAAATCTCATATTGATCCATTTTTATTAGATTAGTTGAGCTTTATATTTACTAGCAAACTAACATATTGTTTTCCTTTTTGTGGAACTATTCAATGTAGAATGCAGAGCAAGCTAAGCTGTAATGTGTATATACTCAGCTACAGTATAGGTTTGAACATTGATCCAGATATGAATCTCCTCCTATATAGTGTTATAAAGACCTCAGTTGTCACATATGGTGACTGTAGATCCCAGTGGCAAACCAAAGTTTCAGATGATAAATATTACCCTTGTTGTGGTGATGAATTCACCTGTGGAAATGTTTTTCTACTAATCATGTCAAACACAAGAGCATATTCTTTGGTATCCAAACAGTACAAAGAGTGAAGTTGCTTTGAGAAGGAATGTCACTTTTATGTTTATCCCACATAGTATGATTTATTCACATAAAGTATAAAAACTTGTAATACAATATGGTATAATTATCGATCAGGCATAACATTATGACCACTGACAGGTGATGTGAATAACATCTCTTCATCACGGCACCTGTTAGTGGGTGGGATATATTAGGCAGCAAGTGAACATTTTGTCCTCAAAGTTGATGTGTTAGAAGCAGGAAAAATGGGCAAGCGTAAGGATTTGAGCGAGTTTGACAAGGACCAAATTGTGATGACCAGACGACTGGGTCAGAGCATCTCCAAAACTACAGCTCTTGTGGGGTGTTCCCGGTCTGCACTAGTCAATATCTATCAAAAGTGTTCCAAGAAAGGAACAGTGGTGAACTGGCGACAGGGTCATGGGCGGTCAAGGCTCATTGATGTACAATCGAAGGCTGGCCCGTGTGGTCCGATCCAATTGCTCGAGAAGTTAATGTTGGTTCTGATAGAAAGGTGTCAGAACACACAGTGCATCGCAGTTTGTTGCGTATGGGGCTGCATAGCCGCAGACCATGTACACCCTTTCATGGAAACGGTATTATGCGCCCTGCCACAAAGAAAAAAATGTTCAGGAATAGTTTGAGGAGCACATCAATGAGTTTGAGGTGTTGACTTTGCCTCCAAATTCCCCAGATTTCAATCCAATCAAGCATCTCTGAACAAACTAGTCCAAACCATGGAGGCCCCACCTCGCAACTTACAGGACTTAAAGGTTCTGCTGCTAACATCTTGGTGCCAGATACCACAGCACACCTTCAGGTCTAGTGGAGTCCATACCTTGATGGGTCAGGGCTGTTTTGGCAGCAAAAGGGGGACCAACACAATATTAGGAAGGTGGTGATAATGTTATGCCTGATCGGTGTGTATACATATATATATTATGCTGAAAAGCACAGTGCAATATATTTTACCAATACTGAACATTTCTTATAACGGCTAATTTGTACGTTCTGAATATTTTGTTCATGATAAACTTTTATGTACTGTACATCCAATTCCATGTCAGCTTTGAAACTGAATATTATGTTTGTCCTAAAACAGATTCACTTTGTTTCAAAAGTTAATAAGAATGACTTGATGGGACAAAAGATCAGCACAATAATGGCAGGTTCCTTCGGCATGAAAATGCAGCAGGTGAACTGCATATCGAGTTCATTCCCACATAAATTCCTATTGCAATTGCTGGACGGTGTTGAAATTCGTCACAATGAATGTTTATTTTTTTAAATTGTTGATTGCCCTCAGAAGTGTGATATACTGTAGTGCATGAACATTTCATGGTAGCCTTTGAATTATATTGGGACTTGCATAAATAATAAATTGTGTTTGTATTATCTAAACAACATTGAGCAGAACTACAGATTATGTTTGGATATTGAATATAAAGTGTTTTAGCTCTCTTATGGCCTCAAACAATTATTCAGGTTCTTTGGTGAGACGTGGATTTTTTTTTTCACGTTTTCACTTAGTAAAATCTCAACATACATCACAATGTAATATATAAGACTTTTATTTCATGCAACACGTGTAACTCGCACAGTGTAGTCGTTCCAAGCAGGAGTCTGAATTGTCTGTGGTCAAAGTTTGTGGTGTGTAAAAGACATCTCTGTTGTATGTATTAATGAATCCTAGATTTTGCTATATGCATCCTTGTGGAATGTGAAATTGAATGTTTTGTGTGTTTATGAATCGGTCTGTATTGAAAGTGAAGCACATCTGAACTCCAAACCGGCTGTTGAAACATGCAGGGAATGCAACTTGATAAATTTGTGTTTGTTTCTTGTTGCATTTTTATTTTGTATCAAAAAACAAAAGCATTTTAAAAGCGTTCATCAAGAAATAGTCAAATATGTTAAGAGATAAATATGCGAGAAATTGCGCATTCAAAACAAGTTAAGCTTTATGGACAGGAAGTGTGGTATGTTGTCAATTAAAGACTCAAAGATTGAAACTCATCAGAACAACAATGCATTAACAATGGAAGTCAGTGGGGCAAGACATTCTTTAAAAGCAACAATCAGCGTTGGGGGTAATGCATTTCAAGTAACGCGAGTTATGTAATCAGATTACTTTTTTCCAGTAACAAATTACTTTTAAATTTGAAACAAAATATCTGAGTTACCTTGTTTTCCAATTTATTGACTAGACACCTGTTCTGTCACAATGTTGAGAGAAATCGGGAGTAACACCGTGTGTAGAACCCATTATAATCACCGATATTGTTTACGCTGGATGTGGCGCAACTTTTATCGTGTTGAATCGCGCTGCAACAGCTAAAAGCTGTCTACGCTGATCACAACAAGCTGACCGTTGCAAAGCACTTGGACAATGTCAGAAGTAGAATGGGGAATCCGTTTTCTGTCGGGAATTTGTCGGGTCGTGTTGTGCCGCTCGCATCCGGTGTAAATATGAGCATGAATTTATTTATCGCACAAAAACAGATTCAGCATTCCTCAATATGATTAAAAAAAACGTGAAATGCAAACTCAGAATATTATGCAAACCTGCAATAATTAAATATGGTAAATAAATATACTCTGTTTTTAATCTCACTTTCTTCTCCTGCATCCTATTCTTCTGTGATCCATAATGGCAGCACAGCTGAAAGGTTTGTTTGAGTTGTGCCCTCTACTGTACTGGTGTGAATTTGCATTTCCTTCAGCCCGAGGCTTATTTATTTCACTTTTGATGTGAAAGGGCCTTTACATTTACCATTTTTTTTTTTTTTTTAATTAAATAACAAACAAGCAAATCCAGGTGAGACAAATTAACGCAAAAGTAACTTAACATTACTTTCCATAAAAAGTAACCATGTAATGCAGTTAGTTACTTTTTAGGGAGTAACGCAATTTTGTAACACAATACTTTAAAAGTAACTTTCCCCAACACTGGCACCAATAATGTGTTTTATTTTAGCTGCAAAGTCTTAATCATCATAATATCATATTACTATTATTATTATTATTATTTCATAAAATAATTTTGTACAAACAAGGATAGTTAATAGTTTTCTCAGACATAGTCTTGTTAACACAGGTAGTATTGTGCTTTTCAAACGGTGTGTAAGTTGTTTATTCCAGTGCAATGTCTCATCTCATAGACTTCCATTCTAAGTGCATTACTGTACAAATTATATTTGTTTGCTGTGAATTCAAATCATTATTTTCTGATGCTGTCAGTAGGACTTTAACTTGTTTTAAACATGTAACATTCCTTGGAAATTTGATGTAGTTAAATTATAAATACTTTCCAAGGACATACAGTTTATCACTTTTGTGAGACCAAATATAAGACATTTTAATATTTTTTTTTTAACCATGTATTAACAAAGCTGTGCAGGGCTACCCCAAGCAAAAGTACCTACATACAAAAGACATTTGACCACATTTGATTTCTCAGTAAGGGGTGATTGTATTTACCTATAAATGTGTTTGTAAGGATATTCTCTTACTTGAAAGGTAGTTTAGAAATTAGTTGTCTGGTCAGGGTTTATATTCTAAAGTATGTGTTTGAAAAGTTTTGTAGTTTATGTTTTTAGAGAAAAGGCTGTTTTTTACTTGTCTAACTGATTATAGTTTATTTTTGATTGGATCTATGGATTGTATTGTTATTGCGTTTATTCGAATGTTAAAATGGGTTCAAGAAATCTAGGTATAAATTTATTTTTTAATTTTGTGACGTATTGTCTAAACGTATGAAATCTGAAAAGGTATATTATGCTTTAGATATCTGACTGTTTCATTTGGCTGTGTCTTTGATATGAAAAACCGTCTGTTTCAGTAGCTTTTACGATTTTATATTTCAAAAAAAGAGAGAGAAGCCCATAAAATGATATTTAAAAATAATTGTCTGTGTAATTTTGCATGGGTTTGCTGTAGTTGATGATTTAACAGCATAAAGGGTATTCTGAAGATTCGGGTATATTTACATCTAATTCGTTTAGTTATCCATCTATTTTTTTTTTTTTTTTTTTTTTTTTTTTAAATGACATGTTGGTCTTATTTTGTCTGGTGTCTTCGTAATTCAGAGGATTTATTGTTTTGTTTATCGTGTCAGATTGTGAATGGTTTTCTCGACTCCTCGTCGTCTCATATGGTGAAAGTATCTGGTTTCATGAGGCTGCTCTTCAATAATCACCAGCAAAAAAAAAATCAACATAATTTTATTGTTTTCGATTTGACGCAGGTCTTATGATTCTGAAATAGAAAGATAATAGTTTTCATTTTGTTTTGCAATATTGCTACATCTCAGTCTAAACCTCAAACTGTATTTTAATGGACTAACATCAGCTGGCCGATACACACCGTGTTCATGGTGTGTACAAGGCAGATCAGGGTAAATAGCAGCATAGTGTTTTATTTTGTAACTCACATAAAATAGAGTACAGTTGTCTCTGAGGGCAAATGTGTCCTGCAGTGAGATGTACAGATATTTATTTTTTACACCGTGTTTATGGATTTAGGGAATGTGCCAGATTTTCAAGCATTGCTCTTTTTTTCTTTCTTTTCTTTTTTTTTTTTTTAGATAGGCTACATGCCATTACGAGTTCAAATCTCTATCGCTGTTCTGTTGTTTAAAATGTTATGCAACATCTAAAGTTTTGTTATGAAGATGATACAAAGCTTATATGTATTGTACAGATTCCACGGATGAACAAGATACAAATATACACATGGACAAATGCTTAAATTTTGTATCTTTGTCATTTTAATACAATAAAATGTGACTGAAATGAAAACTGTCAACTATTCGTTTTCCTACTTGCTTTATATGCTTTCTGAGCAATTAAAGTTTATTACTTGAACACAGAATCTAGCCTAAAATAGACATTAACAATACAGCTTAAAGGTAGGCTACACTATGTAACTTTTTTTGTTCAAAATTAAAGGTGTAGTTGGTGATCTGGGAAATGCTAATGTTAGCCTTCTAGCATTGGAAGCATAAGATCCCACCCTCCCTACAAATCGCCATCCAAAGCCACGCCTCCTCTAAGTTCGAGTTCCAGCTCTTCCAGTCGAATCGCGCGCTGAGTCTCAAGCTCGACTGTTTTCACGTGCAACAGCTGACTGATACTGCTGCTGGCTTAGTTCCAAATCAAGCTCCTTTAGCTTAATAGCCAACAATGGGTCTCGTGGAGATGGCAGCTCAGCGGGATCTGTGCTAAACGGTTCCGCGGGTTTGGTCTGCTCCACTCCCTCACCCACGGAACTCGCAATTTGATCTGCAACACCCGCTTGCGCGCCCTCCTCTGGCAGGACCCCATTCTCCACCAAATGTCTCACTATCACTCCCTTAATCTCCCTCTTTACTAGCGCCTCGAGGCACCTTGATCTGATACAAATCCGCGATTGCAAATAAGTCATCTTTATGGACATTTTTCTAATTGTTGCGCCCTAAGGCCGAATTGCAAACTCCTCTAAATCAAATTTAGAAGAAATCTCAAAAACTCTGCCGAATTCCCTTCCCCAAAAAGTAAAAACCCCCAAGGCAAACGATAAAAAACAAGGCAAATTTCATCAGATCTAAAAAACAAGGCAAATTTCATCAGATCTAATAAACCATTTGTATGTATGGCTACTGAATTTGGTTGGCTCAAACCGGAGAAAGTTTGAACTGGCAGACGAGCCCCCAATTTACGTTACGACCGTCTAGGGCCAGCCATACCTTAAATGAATGTGTGCTCACTCGCAGATAAAATTTCAACAAAGTTAAATTTATTAACACAATATAATGAAAATAATCAAACAAAGGGATTAAATTCAGGAGTGGACCAGGCCAAAATAACAACAACAACAACAAAAAAAAAACTAAAGTAGGCCTACCCTCTAAATTCCCTAAAACAAACAAACAAACAAACAAAAAAATTAAAGAAAATTACAAAATAACTTCCTTAACTCAAAACATAGAATAAAGATATATGCAAAAAGAAACAGCGTCATGATGATGATATTTACACAAGGTAACTGAAGGCAAAAGCAATACTGAAAATTATAACTAGAACTGAACAAAAACAAATTCTACAAAGCACACGCAAACACAGGAGAAGTCAAAACAGAGCAACAAACAAAATGGCACAAAGTCGGCCTCTAATTTAGTGTAATCGTTTACTCGCGTTTTCGCAGTTTCCCCTATTAAATCCAGTCATGCAGCAGGTTCTTTTGCCACTCAGTCCGGCTGAGGGAGCGCGTTCTGGCGGGAAAGTGACACCGATGCATACCCTCTATTGATTCGGTAGGAACTGTAAAAAGTGGCTGCTGTTTGTTTGCAGTGCTCGTGACTGACCTCTGTCTGTATAAACTCTGCATAGCATGAAACGCGGTCGCGCTGATGAGGTATGCTGTCATGCAAGGACAGGTAGCCTATGAAAAAAAAAAACATACCTTGACAAGCAGGTAGGACATCGTATTATTATTTTATTCGGACCGAATATAAAGATTGGATGAACATTTTTTGGTCTTTACGCCTTCCACAGATGATGTATATTTATAAAAATACATTTAGACCAGGGGGGGTTCGGGTGGTTCGGGTGGCGCGTGCAGTTCAGAGAGTTCTCGCAATACACTTTTCAAAGCAATGGTGAAGAAGAAGAATCGCCGTGAAGGGATTCTCTTTGTGCCGTGAACCTTTCAATGCGCAGCGCAACTGCGCGCTCTGACTCGACACTGCTTCAAACGCATCATTCTGCTCCCGGGATGCGCATTAGCGTTTTTTTTTTTTTTTTTTTTTTTTGCTGCTGTTTTGAAGCGTTTCATATTATCATGGTTTTGCACACTGAAAGATTATTAATAGCCTATTTTGTTCTGTCATATCTATCATATCTTGTTGCCCCATTAAAAAGCTGCACAATACATTTAAAATAAGCGTCTTTTAATCTTACAATAATATACATATAATTATTTACATATAAATCTAATATAAATCGTTTTTTTCCATTTCATAAGAATACAAATAGTCATTTTAAACTTTTTATTTACATTTGGATTTATAAAATTACTGTGCAATTTTTGTTTTGTTTTTTTCTTTCCCAAGAATTAGGCTAGAATACTTTTTGCTGCTGAATTATATACTCACCTAGTTTACTTATTTATTTATTGGTCAGCTTATGATTATATATTTTTATTCATTTGTTATTTTTATCTATAATGAAGTGGTGTGTTTGCATTCTGGATTGGTTAACAAATCAAAGAGTGACCATTAGCTCCACAAATACAGATGCAGGCTCCCACTAATAAATTATTGCCCTACCATCACCAATAAATAACTTACTTTTATAGTAACACAAACACAAAATTGTTTACAAGAGAACACATTTTTTCATTGATCTAGTCACTTAATTTTGCTCTCAGAATGCACCAGATTTATGCATGTAAATTTAAAATATACAAAATTTTCCTCTGGGGGGCCTGCCCCCGGACCCCCTAAAGGAACCGATGTATGCCCACCACAGTCTCACAAAATCCTGTGGGAAACACTATATATATATATATATATTTTTTTTTTTTATTTAAAGGATTTCTATATTTTATCCACTCATTAGTCTACAATATAATAGCCATATAAACGTAGCGTAATTATAATAATAAAATATAGTGGGATATTCAGTGACATTCAGTGGCTGTGCAATATCGACTTTTGTGATTGGCCAATACCGGCAGACTGGAGCCAATGGAAATGCAAAGAGGCATTGACAGAGAGTCAAGAAATGATGATGAGAAGAATTATTATTAATATTTCAGTAAAGTTCATTAAATCTATTCTGTTGTTACTGTGGTCTTTAAACTTATGAACTGTGTATGGACTGACAAAGGTGGTACATGAGGAAGCAATTTGACAACAATGCAGTAAATATATTTTAGGTGCAACAAAAAGCATGCTCGTTAAGATACCAGCAGAAAAGCTAATCCAGCACAAATTAGTGCATAAAAGGTCACCAAAATGAAGTATTTGAACCTCGTAATTAAATACAAAAGGAGGAGAAAAACTGCAAAAATGTCCACTTTTTGAAAAAAAGAACCCCCCTCTTTCAATAGGCTGGCTACGGACCTGATATGAGATGACTCAACCAAGATAACAAAAATGTTTCAGTGGAGAATCACCTATATTGCACCTTTAATGCTATTAAAAACCACAATATTTAAAAAGTGCTCAAAAGTGCTAATGAACTGCAAAAAAGTTATTAAACAAATTTGTCTTTGTTATTGCTTATAATGTGAAACTGGTCAGATGCTTTTACTGTAAGAAAAAAATGGATCTCAGTTTACATTCTAAAATAAAGTCTGTCTGAATTCTCTTGTGCATAAAATCAATCGTTCTGTATAAAATGAAACTATTACAATTTGAAGTTGCTTATCATGACCTCTAGATGGTGCTATATTATTTGAGACCATTTTCTATGGAAACATGATTTGTGAAAAGCCATCATCATTACAAAGCATTAATTTTGTAATTTTATAAATGTGCAGGTTTTTATGAGCATGTCTTTAAAATGAAAGCTGGTAATGTTCTGCACCTGCTGTTTTTTTCTTTTTCTTAACAAAATATTATAAAAATGAAGTCAGTTTTACTTCCTCTGAGCAGGTTTGTAATTGCCATTTCCTTTTTCTATATCACAAACTGAACCACAAACACATGCACAGAGAAAGAGCCTTGTGACATATTGCAGTCGTTCACAGAAACTTAAAGGGCTCATATCATATTTTTATAATTTTATTTTATTTTTCACTGATATGCCTTTTCTTTTTGCACCAAGAACAGTTTTCATTTTGCTTTTCATAAAATGATTCTGTCGTTCCTTTAAGACTTGTATCATGTATCAAATGAATGAATTTATGCTTAAAAATTATCTGACAAAAGGGTCAGAAAATATTAACTATTATATATTTCTGATACATTTTTCAGAAAGCAAGACTTAATATCATGTCATTTTGTTTCTCAAGTAAATGTATCTTGATTTCAACATGTTTAGATATTTGTACTGGAAAACAAGTCAAAAATACTAAGGTGTGATGTGATATAATCATGATATGAGCCCTTTATGCAGTTCAATGCTATTTTCGTATGCATGTTAAATACTGTAATAAACATCTTTTTCAATAAAATCCTTTATCCAGGAAGTCCAGTTGAGTCTTAAACACACACTAAATTCATCCACAGTTGCAGCAGGCAGACTTTTTACTCTCCGATGTCTCTTTTTTAATGGCGGCCCCAACCGTTAACCCCTGCCAGTCATCTCGGGTGGGTATTTTGCCTTCCTTGAAGAGGTTATATATCCCTCTGGTCAAGGTCTCAAACGCTTCGCTGACGTTAATGTTCTCCTTTGTAGACACCTTCAAGATAAGCCACCATGTTGAGTTTTTTAGCCAGCGCTTCTCCTTCACTCTTCCGGACCTGTCGTCCCACAGCCAGGTCACACTTATGACCCACAAGCAAGAAGAACATGGGGTTTGGTTTCACATAGTCCAGGACTTCCTGATGCCAGCTGCAAACACGATCAAACGTCTGTCGCTGAGAGACATCAAACATCAGAATGCAGCCCACAGAATTCCTCATGTAAGACTTACAGATGGACCTGCAGCAAAAATGGTCAAAGTCATGCATGCTGAAGTTCTTTTAGCTGATCAGCTCTTAAAATGTATGGAAGACTGGGGCTAGATTTAACACTTGAGCTCCAGTGAATATTTTTCAAGATGGGTTTATTTTTTTAAAGTCAGTTTCTGCATTGACACAAACTTTAAGGTCTTCAAAACAACAAACTATTGAACATTTTCACAGTTATTGTATAGGGAAAAAAGATATAGGTAATTTAACCATTTAAGATAATTTAACCACGTAAAGCATTTTTTTTTTTTCTTAATGAAACATTTTATTGAAACTTTAGACAAAATATTTAAAAAAAAAAAAAAATGAAAAAACAATTGAAAAACTGTTGGCACCTTCTTAAAAACAGTGACTGTGTTTTTGTTCTGATAAAATATGACAACACAGATATGTTAGAAGGGTTTTTTTTCTAAAGTGATACTTTGAAGGGATGCAATGGCAACTGCAGAAGGTTTTACATTTCACTTACTACTGTATACTCAAAGCATTTACTATACACACACACACACACACACACACACACACACACACACACACACACACACACACACACACACACACACACACACACACACACATATATATAGTGCACCCCCTCTGAAACTTCGGAAAGTTAGGGTTCTTTAGAGATATAATGTTCCAGCAAGTCTGATAAATCAATTACCAAAGAAGCATGTCAAAATAATTCAGGAAAATAAGATTTTCTTATCAAAGTGATAAAATGTTGTGTAGCAAAAATGATTACACCCTCTGAAATGTTACTAAATAAAACGAAATAAGATTTTTCTGGTGTAAGTTTAAGGCAATGTTTGATCAACAGGTAAGTATGTTGAACCAAAACATTTAAAGAGAAGTAATTTCTTGACAGTTAAAAGTGTTATATAGCCCACTGAATCATTCTCAGACTTAATGCTGACAACAGTGGTACCACTTGGGAGAGAACTGTCAGGAGACTTATTTCTTAGCACAAAAGAGGACAGTGGTACAAGAGGATTACCAAATCATTGTTTTAAGTGAAAATATAGCAAAAGTAACACAGACATTCAAAAACAATGGACTTGTGTGACAAGGCCCCTGAAATAATCAGGCCTTCATTTTAAGCTTTCATTTAGTGATGAGGGATTTTTTTTTTTTTTTGCTAGACAAAGAGCAGGAGAAATACCAAGCGAGTGTCTCAGAGCCAGCAAAAGCTATGAAAAGAGTGACTGTTTATCTCACAGAGTAAGATGCAGCCTGCAGAAATGACATTCATGGTTGTTGTTCTCATTGAAACTACCTACACTCTAAAAAATGCATGTCATGTTAACAGCACCGAGAAGTCGCCATTTTCTCAGCGTCTTTGGATGGAATTGAGTGAAAGATGGCTTATGGTAAGTAAAGATAAAAAATTAAAGATATTCTCACTTATTTCTGTTCAAGCGTATTTTGAGATGGATTTGAAGACGAAAAAAGTCAGAGAAGAACTTAGATGGAAATTTTCGCGGTTGCCTCAATTCGTCGGTTCGTCTCATGTCTTAACGGCCTCTTTAATTGAATCGAAGAAACATTTTTAATATAGTGGGTTTCTTATCATATTTAACGTTACAAGTTTCTTGGTGTCTGTTAAGGTTATCAACAGATTCACATTTTAATTCATTATTTTTTTATCTTCGCGATTAACCCGAAAGTAATGACCTAGTTTTCCTTAAGGAAATGAAACTGCGATATGAAATAAAGGTTGATTTGTTTTGTTGGTGTTGAAGCGATAATTGTTAATTAATGTTTTGCATATAATATTTCAGGCATGTTGTGCTTTGTGTGTTTATTTGGCCTGCGCCGGGAGTAATGTTAAACGACAGGCGACTGCTGTGCGAGGATGCGCGATCTTCTCTGCTTCTTCAGAAGAAGAGAGGGAAAGACGATTTATGGTAAATAAAGTTTAAAATTCCATGTCGTTATCATTTGTGTTTTGATAAAACTATGTTTGTTTTTGTAGATCAAACCAGAGACTTAAGGAGTGCTTCATTCTTTTGATTTTATATGAGTTTATTTTTAGAAAATTAATGTTTCTGTTGTCTTCTGCCTGAACGTTACTTAAAATGTTTATGCAACAACATTATGACTTCTTGACATTTTTTTTTTTTTTAATAACTGATGTCCATGTTATTCATTGCAGAACTCAAACCAACTGTGGAGAGGAGCCCTTCTCCTTGGTCTTCCTTTCTTAAAGGAATAGTTCACACAAAAATAAAAATTGTCACCATTTACCCAACCTCATATCTTTCCAAACCCATAAGACTTTTGTCCATCAATGGAACACAAATGAAGATATTTAATAATCTCATCCTTTTTATTTATTTATTTTTCTCCATTTACAGTCTAGATAATCAGTATTTTTACCTTCACAAATACAAAGTTATTGTAGTAATCCATACCAATATTTATATATGAATAAAATCCTAAATTATATCTGTTCATATCATATAAAGCAATCATGTCTGTTCAGAAAATTCAAAACTGTTGGACTCCCTGACTTGCAATGGATGGACAAAAAATTGAGAGAATATTAAAAATATCTTCATTTGTGTTTCAAAGATTAGCAAAAGTCTTATGGTTTTGGAACGACATGAGGGAGAGTAAATTATGACAGTTTTCTTTTTTGGGTGAACTAATACTTTAAAGAGCAGCCCTCCAAGTTCATCAAAATGTGTGAGGTATGTCATGTCTGTTTTAATACTTCAACAAAAAAGTAGTTTTCCAAAAGTCATTTATAATTTTATTTAAGTAATTTTTTGGCATGTTAATTGTTAAGCTTCACAATGACAGAAAAACATCTCACTGGACACTACATGCCGTGTAGGGAGCCACTGGATTAATCTAATCCATCTGCAGTCTCTCTGTGTTAGGACAATCCACATGAACTTCATCTCCAGAGCTGCTCTTGAGTCACTTCACAAGCTTTTCTCTGTTTCATTTGAGGAAAATTACCATCAAATACACATTGAAACTCAAACTGAAACGGTTTGATTACATTTTAAAAAAATTGATTAAATTGTTAAAGTTTTATTAATTCATTTAGCGAGACACCATTTTTGACGATAAATTTGTATTAAATCATAAAACATAGAATCCAGAAAAATATAATGGAAAACACAGAATTTGGGGGAAAATAAAGTGGATTTCATGGGGCCCTAAATTAAAAGGCAGCTTACTCTGTGGAGTTTAACTGTCAACAAATTGTTTGCATTTGTTCTCAAGTTCTAACATGTAGAATTTCCTTCCCCATTAATGGTTTTTGAATATCGTGATAAATATCGCTATCGTATGATATGGAAAAAGTATTATGACAATATTTTTGGCCATATCGACCCAGCTCAATTTTTGAATCATGAATCATTTGTGTTGGTCAATAATAATTGAATTAAATGCACTCACTGGTGCTGCCATTGTAGCATTCTAGTGTGCTGTGGTAGAAGATACATTAAACAACTACACAAAGTGTTTGAAGTGATAAAATATACCATTAACCTACTCTTACTGATGTGGATGCACCTGTCTGAAAATTCAGTTTTAACCAATAAATGTTTTAGGAATTTGTTTTGTGTTCCCTAGTAATTTTTTCCCCCCCTCTTTTTAACCCAATGATGAACAGGTGGTGACAGGGATGAATACTGGTAAAAAAGTAGAATGACCTTCCCCTAGTGGAGATCACTGATGTTGTGACAGTGCTTTTAAAGGAGAAGATTGTCCTGGATAATTTAAAGGATGTTGCATGCCTTTGCTGTGCTGATGGAGCTTCTTCATGACTGGACATCAGTTATCCTAAGGAGGTCATGAAAATTGGCAGTGATGCGTGTTCTGTATTCATGGACTCAACAAACTTTTAGCATAATCTGACAAATGTTCAATGCTTGTTGTTTAGTGGAGGAATTCACACTCTCATTCAAAATCACATTCTTTCAGTTATTGCAATATTTAATACAATTACTTAAAATTGAAACCAGTAAATAATTTTATAGTGTTTTCGTTGGCGGTGGATAATATGCAAAAAAAAGTCTTATTTGGTATTAAATGCCAGTTATATTCATCAATGTTCACTGAAATGTGAAAAACAATTTCATTTATCTGTATAAATTTTGTGGCTGTTGATTTGCTGTTCTTTTCTGATTTTCATCTCACATGCATGTTTTTACTTTTGACCATGTTTGCCCTTGTTCTTGTTTTTAAGAAATTTTTACCTTTTGATATTCATTCTGTGTATACACAAGTGATTTTATAATGTCTAAGATTTCTGGGTTTAATTAAAAACCCATTTGGGTTGCATTTAAATACAGCATTGGAGTCATTTTGCATCAAAATTTAGGTTACATTAAACAACCCAGCGCTGGGTTCGTCCCTTTTTGACCCAGCGCTGGGTTGCCAAAATAACCCAAATTGGTTTGTTTTTAATCCAGCATTTTTTTTTTTTTAGAGTGTACTATAGCCAAAGCACAATAAAGTCAGTTAGACATTTCCAAAACCCATATTTACAAAATATAGATTCTGGGAATCAATACTCTGGTCTCATGAGACCAAATCAATTATTTTGGATCTAACAGCATCCAAAATGTTATGGTGTTGCTAGAGGAGGAGTACAGTGAGAAGTGCCTGGTTCCCACAGTAAAGTTCAGTAGAGTAAAGCTCTTGTATAGGGATGTATGAGTGCTGAAGGTGTGAGGGAGTTGTGCTTTATCAATGCTGTCATGAATTCCCACACCACTGTGTAATTTAATACACAAACTTGAGACAGAAGTTGTTACCCTTTCCTCATTCCCTGCATTGTTGGACATTTTTTTCAACATGACAATGAGGATATACACTCTCCCAAGGTGAAAAACCTTCTGTGGACATGTATTGCACTCAATCTTAACACTCTTGAGCACCTGTGGGGGATTCTGTAGAGACAAGTTGAGCAACACTCCCCATGAAAGATCACGGCATTTAAGGAGCTCATCATCCAGGAGTTAAACAGGACAGATGTGACAATTTGTCATGAACTTGTACACTCCGTGCCAAGAAGGGTCAGAGCAGTATATTCAAAATTATGGAGGGAATAAGTACTAGAATGTTATACATTTGTTGAATTAAATCTAGGGTGTACTCTGCAATCCTTAATTTAAACAAAATTGGCTAATTTACTTATTTTATGGAGATTAATGTCATATATTTCTCAGTTTTTATTATGTATATGTTTAATACATTTTAGTTTTGCCATCTTTCCATGAATTGTATTAGTGATCATAAAGAAAATACATATTTTGTATTTGTTCAGAGGGGGTGTACTCATTTATGCTGTACATACAGCAAAGGTATCAAACCAACTGTGGTCAATAGAAAATAGAAACTGCATTACTGCTGGGTTTGCTTGTTTGTTTGATTAAAAAAAAGAAGAAAAAAAAAGGTGAAATGAATAAACCTCAGGCTGCAGGAAATGCAAATTCACACCTGTACAGTAGAGGGCGCAGCTCAAACAAACCTTTCAAACAAATGCAGAACTTCAGCAAAAAAAAAAAAAAGAAGCAAAAAAAAAAAAAAAAACACAAATGTGATGTTTAACCCTCATTTAATTAAATGAATGTACTACATTTTAAACATTTTTATTTAATGTTTTGTATTTTTTAGGGGATTTTATGGTAAGAAATTATATTTATGGAATAGTTATGATCTATTATACATGTTACCCACTTTTTGAACATACTGTAGACCTGTAAATTAAATTTCCAACTTAAACTATCATAAATCTTGAATGCTTTGGAACACAGACTTAGTTAAAAAAATTGAAACTAAAAAAAAAGTTATAGAAGTTTGTTTATTATGAAAAATGCACAAAATACTATTTTTATATTTTAAATAAAATATTATCCAAAACATGTTCTACTCTAAAACAGTGAGAAAATCAAAGCCATGAATCTAAACAAGTTGTGCTCCAAATTTGAAGGTTGATATCTTAAAAAAAGGGCTTTCAGTAAGATTTTTTTTGGTTCGTAGTACCCAACTTTTCCACTAGATGAAATTTGTCTCTGATTCATTTCCAATGCAGCCATTTTTGACCGCGAACAATAAAATTGTGACTATTTTTTGAGGACCATTTAACCTTTTCAAATTATGTCCATGATTTTTTTTTTTTAAACTAGAACTACAATACCCATCATGTTCACACAGCACACACAATGCCTCTGCACTTACTCCTGATTTCTGTTAACATGGGGATAAGAGAGGCGTCAATAAATGGGGAAAAAAAGTAACTTGTAATATTTAAAAGTAATGCATTGCATTACTAGTTACTTGAAAAAAGTAATTTGATTATGTACTTGTAATGTTACCCCCAACACTTGTCCAGAGAGCAGTTTAATTTCTAATCTAATTTCAGGTTTTGAATTCACATAAACGTTATACGTCTTCAAAAGAAAGAAAACTAAAATAGTAAGCAAATCGACCTACGATAAGAACAAAAGCACAGAGTACAGCACAGAGTAAACTATTCCTGTATAATATTGGGTGTATTTAGTTGACAAACACTCACCTAAATCTTTCCTGGCCTGCAGTGTCCCACAGAAGGAGTTTGATCACAACATCAGGGTCAAAGTTCATGTTATGCACCTTGAAATCAATTCCCAGTGGAGACTGACGGGATTCATCAAACGTTCCTTCAGTGAAGCGATGCAGAAAAGATGATTTCCCTACAGCCGAGTCTCCAAGAATGACTATCCCAAATCTGAAGTTCCACGGCACTTGCATTGTTGAATGGCTTTGTTGCGATGACAAGCAGCTCTGTTAGTGTTAGAACTAGTGTTAAAACTTTTTTACTATAGGCCTTACCCTCTGGTGACTGAACAAACAGGTTAAAAAGCAAAAAGAGGGAGAGGTTTACAGAATAACGATGGATACACACCTATTTCATAACAATAGTGGCCTGTGAAAATGTGGCATTACAAACAACAAAAAAATGTTTTGACTGTTGCACAATAAGATATCTGTGAGAGAACTTGATATGTAATACATGGCAAAAGGATTTTCTTTCAAAACATTCTTAAATCAAGATACCTTTATTTGAGAAGCAAACTGACATGATATTATGTTAAGTCTTGTTTTCGGAAAAATTGTATTAAAATTTTGAGTTTATGCTTAAAAAAAATCTGCCAATGGGGTTAAGAAAAATAATCTTGTTTTCTCTTTAATTGTTTATTTATTTATTTAGTTATTGTTTTAAGCATAAACTCACTCATTTTTATATGTTTTTCTGTTTTGTATAGCTTTAAAATCTCCCCAAAATTTCCCCCCAAATTATAGGCGTATGTCATAATATCAAACAAAAATTACACTGACTGTACACATGATTGTTAAGATGTTTTTAAAGTCGACTTGAAATCAACGTCTTTTCATGTTGGATTAAGGCAATGAAAGCACAAGGTCAGAGGCATTTTGAAAATACCATTATCCTAATAATGCTCTATAATCTATAAAAACACTTTGGGGTCATGACATGAGCAACCAAATTTGCTGTGATCTCTTGACATATAAGAGGTCTTTACCATTAAAACATCCAAGTTTCATAGCTTAAAATTATCATCCTCATTATCAACAAAGCATTTATTTAATCAAGCTGCAAAAATGGCTTTTTTGGATATTGTGGGATTTGTGACGTCACATGGGCAAATACGTTTGCATGTGACCTCCAGAGCAAGACATCAACAAATAGTTTTGCATCATCACCATAGGCCCCTCCCACTGGCATTTAGTCATGATTAGGCATCTCTTTTTTTTTAATGGTGGCCCCAACCACTAATTCATGTCGGTCAACTCGGGTGCATCGTCTCACCATAGGCCCCGCCCACTGGTATTCATTCGTGACATACACCTGATTTGAGCACTGTATCGCATCAAAAGCAAACAGAACCCAGCGTAATCACTGACGCTGTCTACACTGGATACAGTATACAGACGGCCGTTTACTTTCTGACGTATTCCACGTGCTTAAGTCCGCCGACAAGAGGACAAATGGAAGAGTTAATTGAAGCGTAAAGGTACGTTCGCTTTGACGAGTCCAGTTTACTTCAGAAGGATACCAGCATCAGGAACAACTAAATGGTTCATTTTTAATGGTGTCCCAGATCGCATCAGAGGATTATATGTTTGTTTGGAGCATTTGACTGTAGATTATTTTGTGAATGAGGCACAGTGTAATGATGGAGAGTTTGCAAAGAAACTTTTGTTTAAAGACAAAGCAGCCAACTGTATTAGATCTAACAGCAGCTACGTCGGAAACCGCAAATAAATGATTTCATAATGCTTTGTTGGTAAATGGCAGGTTTACATGGATAATGTTTTCAAAACACTTACTTAAGTGCAAAAGCAAGTGGGCGTTGATACTGTTTCCTACGCAATAACATTAGCCAATAATAACAGTAGGAGTTTACTGACAAGCCTAAAGGCCCGTTCACATCAAGATCAATACCTATAAAGATAACTATAACAATAACTGTATTTGCGTTCACACCAACGAACGATACACACTCCCTCTTTGAACTGTTGCCATCCGGTCGACGCTACAGAGCTCTGAACACCAGAACGACCAGACACAGGAACAGTTTCTTCCCTCAAGCAATCCATCTCATGAACACTTGACAAACACGGAACACACAACACTATTACAAATTATTTACTTAAACACTTATTTATATCTCAATTTGCACACATAACTGTACATACAATTGTCTATAATATATATTGTTTTTTGCTTTTTTTTTTTTTTGCACTTTGTCTATCTTGTAAATTTGTATATTATTATTTTATTCTTTTTATTATGTGTCTTGTCTTGTCGCTGTCACTCTGTTGAGCTTCTGTCACTAAAACAAATTCCTAGTATGTGTAAACAACATGCCTGGCAATAAAGCTCTTTCTGATTCTGATAACGGTCTGTTCATTCTAAGCATTCAAAGTGTGAACATGTTTTTGCTGTTCTTGTTGCATTTACGCATGCTATGTTTCGAGTGAATAGCTAGTGTAATCGATATAATCTAACAGTGAATTTAGCTGACAAAGTCAATATAGTGGAATAAAAACAAAGCCTAGTCTTTTCCACAGCAACTTCAAAGGAAGCAAGACAATGTTGACGAAACTAGTGCTGGATACATGAGGTAATTTTATGTTACACTGTTTGCTAACCTGGATAATGATCTCATCATTAATACTTCTCACCATTTATTCTGAGGGTATGACTGATTGTTTCCCATATATCCATTTTCGTTAAAGTATCCTTGAAAAGGGGGTTTGACTTGTCAAACAGTGGTGGCTTTTTCTGCACCTCAACTATTAACTTCTCTCAATGTCATCTGCCATTTTAAATGCGCAAGCCTTTAAATTATAACAGATTCTGATTGGGTGTCAGTGTTTTATCGTTCAACAGCTGGGAAAAAAATCGCTCTGAAAGTGATCCCAACAATGTCGTTTCTGTATATCGTTATCGTTGTAGCTGTCGTGTGGACAGTGCTATTCTTTTATATTTATAATGATTTTTAGAAGTATATTTTTATCGTTATCTTTATAGTTATCGTTCTTGGTGTGAAAGGGCCTTTAATGGAGCCGGCCCTTAAAAACTTCATTTCAGATAGGTCATGAAGATGAAGGCTTAAAATAATAATTTTTCTTCAGCATATTTAACATAAATAACATTATAGGTGAACCTCAAGGAACATATTAAAATAATACAAAAAAATCCATGTCATGACCCCTTTAAGATAAAAACATGGTCCTCTGTGTCCTGCTGTTAGCACAGGGAGAACCGCCGAGAGTTGATGTTCATCTTGGTGACCCCGATGACCTTGAGTGTCGAGGAGAGACCTAATCCAGGAGACATGGGGACATCACATAAATCTGACATATCGTCTCGCTCCTCCAGCTCAAACGTGGCATCGTTCAGCATCTTGCGATGTTGGTTACACGTTTGCACGATTCTCTGGTTGTTAATGTCACTGCGCAGGTGCATTAGCTGACGTGCAAGCTGCTGGTCCTGTAAACGCATCTCTGCCTGCAACAAAAGGAATAATATCAGAGAAACACTACGGTAAAACTTTTCCTGGCCCTTTACATTGTTACACCAGTTGTTAACAGTGTTAGGTAAGTGTATTACTGCCCTCCACAGGTCTCAAGACTCAAGACTCAAGACTTTTATTCGTCACATACATGGTTATAGAACATATGACCAGCAGTGAAATGTAAAACAGGGCTCCACAGACAATACAAATATTAAGAGTACAAACAAGAAAATTATACAAAAAGATAGAAAAACCAAATGAAAATAAGAACTTATAAATAAATATTATACAAAACAATATACTATGACTAATAAATATTATCAAGAGCAGAATGTACAAAAAATATAATGTGCAACAAGTTGTACAGGGTTTATACATAGCAGCATCAAAAATAGTAGAGTTCAATAAAAAGAAAATATGTAATTTTATAAAAGTCAAAGTTTGAACTAAATTGTCATATACAATATGCTAGTGCAAGTAGTTCAAACTTTGACCTGTGGAGGGCAGTAATACACTTAGTAGCATCTACACTGCCGGAATTCTAATAGAGAAGAAGAAGAAAAGAGCTAGTTCAAGACGAGCGTCTATGGTTAAAATGTATATAATTTTTTATTTTTTTAAGAAAATGACCGATCGTTTCGCTAGATAAGACCTTTATTTCTCGTCTGGTATCGTTTAAAGCCCTTTGAAGCTGCACTGAAACAAATTTTGACCTTTAACCGTTTGGGGCCAATTGAAGTCCACTATAAGGAGAATAATCCTGGAATGTCAAAAACCTTAATTTCTTTTCGACTGAAGAAAGGAGGACATGGACATCTTGGATGACAAGGGGGTGAGTAAATTATCAGGAAAATTTTATATAAAAAAAGTGAACTAATCCTTTAAATTTTGATGTTAAAGGGTTAGTTTACCCAAAAATGAAAATTCTGTCATCACTTACTCACCCTCATGTCGTTTCACACCCGTAAGACATTCGTTCATCTTCAGAACACACATTAAGATATTTTTGATGAAATTCAAGAGCTTTCTAACTCCTCCATAGACAGCAATTTAACTACAACTGTCAAGGCCCAGAAAGGTAATGTAGACATCGTTAAAAGGGTCAACGTAACTATAGTGGTTCAACTGTAATATTATGAAGCGACGAGAATACTTTTTGTGTGCAAAAATGAAACCAATATAACAAATTTATTCAACAATCTCTTCTCTTCAATGTCAGTCTCCTACAACAGTTGATGTAGTGAACACACTGCAGAGCTTCCGTGTTTATGTCCGAACGCAGGCTCATTAGCATGTGTGTGATGCTGACACAGGAGCTGGCCAATAATAATAATAACTATGTCAACTTAGTAGGAGACTGGCAGGGAAGAGAAGGAATTGTTGAATAAAGTCATTATTTTTGTTTTGTATTTGCGCACAAAAAGTATTCTCGTCACTTCATAACATTAAGTTTAACAATGTCTTTACTACTTCTCTGGACTGTGAAATTGGTTTTGACATTGCCTATGTCTATGAAGGAGTCAGATACCTCACGGATTTCATCAAAAATATCTTAATTTGTGTTCCGAAGATGAACGAAGGTCTTACAGGTGTGGAACGACATGAGGGTGAGCAATTAATGACAAAATTAATGACATTTTTGGGTAAACTAACCCTTTAATATTTTTGTGTAAACTGTGATACACAAACACAACCATTAAAAGGTTTTGGGCAAGCAAGGACACATTAACTTGTTCAAAAGTGACAGTAAAGGCATTTATTAATGTATACAGAATATTTCTATTTCAAATAAATGCTGTTCTTTTGAACTTTCTATTTATCAAAGAATCCTGAAAAACAATTATCACCTTTTAACTATTTTCAACATTGATAATAATTAGAAATGTTTCTTGAGCAGCATATTAGAATGATTTCTGAAGGATCATGTGACACTGAAGACTGGAATAATGATGCTGAAAATTCAGCTTTGCCATCAGGAAAAAATTATATTTTAAAATATATTACAATAGAAAACAGTTCTTTCAATTGTAATAATAGGTCTCATATGTTAATATTAGTTAATGTATTAACTAACATGAACTAACCATGACCAATACATTTTTTTTTATTTTTTTTTTTTTTTTTTTACAGTATTTGTTCATCTTTGTTAATGTTAGTTAATAAAAATACAGTTTTTCATTGTTTGTTCACAGTGAATTAAGTAATGTTAACAAATATAACATTTGATTTTAATACTGCATTAGTAAATGTTGAAATTAACATTATCTAAGTTTAATAAATGCTGTAGAAGTATTGTTCATTTTTTGTTCATGTTAACTATGTTTGTTAACTAAAGTTAACTAATGAAACCTTATTGTAAAGTGTTATATAAATATTTCACAATATTACTGTTTTCACTGTATTTTTGATCAAATAAATGGAGCCTTGGTGAGCAGAAGAGACTTGCTTTCAAAAAAATGAAAAAATATCATTTAATGTTTTGACCAGGTAATGTGCTGTATATACACACACTTTTATGTTATTTATTTTATGTTTATATATTGTTTAATACACATTAATACTCACCAGCTCTTTCCTGAGCCACTCCAACGCTCTGTCTATACTTCCAAATCCCAGTCTGTTCACCGATGGCTGCCTCCCTTCAAGGATCACACCAGCGGCCAGTGACGGCTTCGCCCACTTAAGAGGACCTGATGTTTTTTGTTTCTCCGTGTCACCCGGTGCCGCTAACGCATCTGAGACTCTGTGGCTCTGGGCCAGCATCGCCTCCAGCTGGGCTCTCCAGTCCAGGTAAGACGGCTTTCTGGTCTCCAGTTTCAGCTTCTCAGTCAAAGCCTTCAAACTGGAAAGGTCATCATCCTGTGATGCAGCAAGGCTTTCTGAACTTTTTAAGGGCTTAGCTGCATGTGACATTGCCATTGGCTTTAGGGACACTTACTCCACACGTGCAGGGAAACTTAAAATCATTCAATGGAAAAGTTGGCAGATCACTGTTGGAAATTGTTCAAGAGACCTGCATGGCTCCAGCAATTGTCCTGGCTCTTCGATTTTAAGCCAAAATATGCACAGATTTGATGGATGTTCAAAAATGCAAATATCTTTTGTTTTAGAGAACTTTCATTTCAAGCACATTAGCTAAGATTTATTTTTGAAGACGATTTGTAAGAAAAATGTTGTTGATGTTCTTTAGCAGCTTTCTAGAGGCTCTCCAAACAAGACTTGCAGATACTGTTTGAGTCCCGAGACTGTTGAAATTATGATTATGATCTGAAATATAACAGAAACACAAACAGAATCATACCATGCAAAAAGTGAATACTGTAATCTACTGTGTGCTTAAATGTGATAAACTATCTTAGAATCTACAAATCCTCTTGTAAAAGAAACATACCTGTGCAGTTCTGTAATCAGGACAGTTTTATCAACAACTGCACTAACACTTGTTTTACTAGTTAGTCTTCTTTCATAATATCTACTTCCTTGTAACTTTGTTTTGATTCATCGTTGATTCTTGAGAGTGACAAGCACTAATTCTTGTGGATCAGAGAAAGCAAACAGACACCAAGAAAATGGGTCAAATAAAGTATATCCTAGAAACAAACAGTGGTGTAAAGTATTTGAGTAAATGTAATAGTTACTGTACTTAAAGGGTCACTGTGATTTTGCCAATGTAACACATGTTCCTGGATTAACGTATTTTGTTGATCCTGGAACAACGTTCCTGTTCGAAAATGTACTTCTAACCCTAACCCTATCCCTACCCCTAAACCTAACCCTACCCATAACTTATCCCTAAAATCAGAGGGAAATGATAGGTGAATACACTGATGTAGAAGCACCTAACGCTGGTTGTAAGCCTAAACTTAACATAAATGGTAAACTGATTGATTGGAATGTTGTTCCAGGATCAACAAAGATGTTGATCCAGGAACATGTTGTACTTGGTGAAATCACGTTCACCCTGGGTACACACCACAAGATAATCAGGTTGATTTTGGGCCGATTTGTCCCCTTCCGACAATCCTAGGTAATGTCCTGATTATCTTGATGGTTCTACTGATTATCTTATCAGATTTTCCTGTGGTGTGAGGTGTGTTAAGAATGACTGAATCTGCTCAGAAGAACATCGGAGCCGCCCTGATTGCGAATTATAAATATTCAACATGTTTTTGATCAGAAATCCTGATGTGTGGGGGGAACAAAAGTGGAGACAAAAGTGTGCACGCTCTGGAGATTATCACATGAAACGAAACAATATCCAATCAGAAAGTGAGCTGACAGAAGACGGAAGCATAACAAATGCAGTCGTGGTGCAGCACAAAGACTATAAAAAAATATAAATATATAATATATAAAGACCATGTTCCCGCTGTCTCCATGACTTCACCCTTTTTTAATGAATTTTCTGTCAAAATCATTCCAAACACTATCATCGGTATTTCTTCCTGACTATCGTCCGCCATGTTTATTCTGAAGTCTTGAGAAATTTTGCAATATTTCCCATGTTCACAGTAGGGACTCTGTGTGTGGTGTGCTGTCTTTGTTACACCACGGAGCAAAATGGTTAAATCTAGGATTTTTTGTACTCATGTTTGTGGTCTCTCTCTCTTTAGTGTGTACCCAGCATTACTCACCCAAACTTGTCAACAAGACTACTTTATGTGAAGGTGTTTAATATATAAGATGAGCACATGACTGCAGCCGGTGATGAGGCCAAAACCAGTGTCCAGTGCAAGTAGGCTTTGACTATTTACTTTTACTCAACATTATTTTATTTATCCGTTATATTGAAGAGAACTTTTTGAAGGATAATGGTTTACTTAAGCCCTTTTTGAGCACTAGAGCTTAACTGAGACTTGAGTATTTGTAGACGTTTAAGAGGCTGTTGTCGACATTGATTTATTGCAATTCTGAGGTGTTCTTTTTTTTACTTAGAAAATAAACATGTGATTGCTCTACTTACAAATCACCTGTTTCTTGTTTTTCACAATTGTTGAGGACTACTGGATCTTTGAGCTTACATTCAGTATGAGTAAAACACTTGAGACTTTTACACAAGTAGTTTTAGAATTAGACCTGTAATGCAATCATTTTCGCTATAAAGGTATCTGTACTTTTACTCAAGTATGGTTTTCATATACTGTTTACACCTCTGGAAACAAAACATACAATGTGTTTAAGATGCACTGGACAAAAGAAACCATCATATGACACAACATAATGCATGAATGAACAGCAGCTTTTTGTATAAATAGATGAACCGATCCATTATAAACTGCACGAAATAATTCTGTGGTGACAACAATTTGTCTATGCTTTTTGCACAGATGATTTGAACAATTATATTGTGCAGTCACTTCATTATAATCAGGAGATTCCCCGCTGTAAAAAATAATTTTTTAAAGATTATTCACTGCAAAATTAAAAGTATTTTTTGTCTCATTTTCCAGTACAAATATCTTACTTACACTTATTCTTAAATCAAGACACATTAACTTGAGAAGCAAAATGTCATGATATTAAGTCTTGTTTTCAGAAGAAAAAAAAAAATCAAAATTAGGTGAGTTTTTGCTTAATATCTGCCCGAAAAATAATCTTGTTTTTCCTTTGAATTAAGTTTATTTTTCTTACCCTATACTGGCAAATATTTATTCTTGTTTTAAGTATAAACTCACTTCATTTGATATATTTTTCAGATAACAAGACTTAAAGGATTAGTTCACTTTCAAATTAAAATTTCCTGATAATTTACTCAGCCCCATGTCATCCAAGATGTTCATGTCTTTCTTTCTTCAGTCGAAAAGAAATTAAGGTTTTTGATGAAAACATTCCAGGATTTTTCTCCATATAGTGACATGATGGCCTCCAAACGGTTGAAAGTCAAAATTACAGTTTCAGTGCAGACGAGGAATAAGGGTCTTATCTAGAGAAACCATCGCTCATTTTCTAAAAAAAAAGAAAAAGTTTTTAAGTTTTAACAATAAATGCTCATCTTGAACTGGCTCTCTTCTTCTTCTCTATTTGAATTCCAGCAGTGTAGACACTGCTAAGTGTATTACTGCCCTATACAGGTCAAAGTTTGAACTAATTGTTATATACTTGCTCTAGCATATTATATATGACAATTTAGTTCAAACTTTGACCTGTGGAGGGCAGTAATACACTTAGCAGTGTCTACACTGCTGGAATTCAAATAGAGAAGAAGAAGAAGAAGAAGAAGAAGAGAACTAGCTCAAGATAAGCATTTATGGTTAAAACGTATACAACATTTTTTTTTTTTTTTTAAGAGAATGAGTGATGGTTTCTCTATAAGACCCTTATTTCTCATCTGGGATCACTGTAAACTGTCATTTTGACCTTCAACCGTTTGGGCTCCATTGAAGTCCACTATATTGAGAAAAATCCTGGAATGTTTTCATCAAAAACTTTAATTTCTTTTCGACTGAAGAAAGAAAGACATGAACATCTTGGATGACATGGGGGTGAGTAAATTATCAGGAAATTTTAATTTGAAAGTGAACTAATCCTTTAATATCTCAAGGCATTTTCTTCTCCAGTAAATGTATCTTATTTAAGAAAACAAAACACAAATATTGATATTGATATATATGTTGATATATATTTTTGCAATGTTGGAGAACATTTTAAAAGAAAATACTTTTTTTTTTTTTACAATCCGAACAGTTTGTCCTAGATTTTAGGGACTGTAGTTTTAATGATCATATTTCCTGCACCATAAAAGATCTTATACTTTATTTACATGTACTATGTCATATATAGAAGCAGATTGTTTACATGTGAGATCGGTCACAGTCTGCTGGACTCCATCTTACTTTAGTTGAGGTTGAGCAGTGGAACTAGGACACAGCAGCTGCCTGCTAAACTGGGAACCCCTTGAGTCCTGCCGTCTCTGTGCGATTCTAGTTCTCATCAACCAGAGCACACCAAGACTTCACCAAACAAACTCCTATGTGGCCATTAAGCTTTTCCTATCATAGCATCAAATTATGTAAGTTCTGTCTAATAGTGACAGAGTTTCCACAAAACTGTGTGAGTTTTATGGAGACATGCAAGTCACTATATTAGAAATTCATAATGCTTGGAGGACCAACTGGTGAAAAAGTTGGCTAACTAAACAGAGAGTCTACTTTGGAAAATGTAATGGATGGAATGGTCACAAAAAGATTCCTGCTGCTCAGTGTTTTTGCGATGTCCTGATTCATGGAAAAGTCACCATTACACTGAGCAACAAGATACTGTCCATTAAAAAGAAGATCTGAATTTTGGCATGATTATAATGAGAACATGCTGAGTATCACTGTCATGTTGCCAAAACCCAAAAAGAACATGTCCAGTTCACAATTCATACCAAATGAAAAAAAATATTTATTTAAATAATAATTAAAATATTTAAAATTTTACATTTATATAATACATATACTTATATTTATACAATAAATATAATTATTAATTTTTAGTTATTTAGATATTAAAATATTAAAATATTTAAAATATAAAAATAACTTAAACTTATTAATAACACTATTTTATAATATTTAGTAATTATTTCAAAAACAATATTTTATTAAAATAATACTTTTCCTTAAAACATGTCAATACAGAGTATGACAGTGGCATTATAAATTTTTTTTTTTTTAAATAATTATAAAAAATATTTAAAATAGTATATTTATATAATAAATATAATTATGCTACAGTATGTAAATATAATTATTTATGTTTAAATATTAACACTTTATTAATATTTTATTGATAATACAATTTTAGTTATAAATTATTATTAAAAACAATATTTTTCATCAAAAAACATACATCAATACAGAGTGCAAATGACAGTGTGGCAGAGTCTCCCTCCCTGTCTATGGTACCTTAACCCAAAACAGGTGGAAAGAATATCTAACAAGCACTTGATCTAGTTTAGGAAAAAAAAATATTCATAATCCTCAATTCATACACAGATCTCTCTAAAAACTTAAACCCATATTACTTACAGTGTGAGAAGCTCAAATGCAGCCGTGACGACGTTTCTACCATAACACAGAGGAAATACTGCAAAAAAAATAGAGCTGCATTACAGTGACAGCGCTCGAGAAGACCACATAGTGGTCCCTCTTTATGTTATTATGAAAACATGAGGAATAAAAATGTTTGAAAAACAACCTACCTTCACCAAACCGCATTCAGTGAGTGAGTCAAACCCCATCTGCTGCAAATAAACGCGAACGTGCCGCGTCGCGTAAACGAGGTCTTTAATTGGTCGACTAGGTACTGATGTCATTTCAGATAGACGCGTCGCGCTTCCTTATTATAATACGAGCGCTCTGACTGGTCGACGTCGGGATTCCATCGCTTGCAGTGTACGCGTCGCGTCACACAGGCACAGTAAAACGGTTCAAAGACTGTGTGCGTCAAACGCAAGGCCTCCACACACAGACAAGTAATATTCCTGTGTTTTTGCGTCCTGAAACACAATGTAAACGCGAACACCACTTTAAAGCTGTTTAACACACCTGCTGGAATTTCTGTCAGCGAGCGCAGCTTATGTTTTTGCAGGATGCGTTATTACAAGTTTTTGTGAGATATCTAAAGTAACAAAAAAGCTGTTCAGAAATCTGCTCACTTTTCTGATCCGTAGTCATGGAAACCGCAGCCACTAAAGTGCTAGATTTGTTTTGAAAGTCAAACTTACCTTATACAAGCTTTTAAGTTTTTAGTGTGGTTTTATTGTGTTCATATGTTTATCCAACAGCTAAATGATATGATACTACAATTTTACTTTGGAGGAGAAAAACGATTGAGTGAATTATTATAATTTAAGACGAATACATCTAAACTGGATGTATTATTTTCATATTAGTTGTGCTCAATTAAAACAGTGTCGTATGTACAAAAAAAAAAAGAAAAAAAAAAAGATAAGACCGAAAGTGAAAAGCACCTGCAGTGGGACGTACCTCGCTTTCATTGGCTGCTGAATCTGTCCGTCATGCCATGACGTCATGTGGGTATTGTGTTTGAGGAAGCGCAAGAAGAAACTGCATCAAGTCCAGAACATATCTGACTTTATAAAACACATCGACATCATCGAAGAGTTTAATGTGACTGGAGTTAAATTATACGCTTCCCAACGTCCCAAGTCGAAAGGTATGTTAATGTTTCTTCCCTTCGGCTTTTTAGAGTTCCTTGATGGCCAAGTTTGGCCAAAAAACGTAATGTGGCCAAAAATCAGTAATGTGATCATCAGCAGTATTCAGTGCAAGACTGTCATTTTTTTCCTCGTTATTTTCTTCTTTTTTGTAGTCTATTTTTACTATTTTCCATCGAAAGTACCGATAAAATAATTGCATTATATTATAAATGAGTTTTAATCAGGCCTGTATTGATTATTGATCAGCTCCAGTAAGTGTGATCCAGGACTCTGTATATTTTGCACCTGCTCAACACTAATTTTAGAACCACGTTTTGTCTTCCGGCGCTTCCTGTATCACTTCCTTGTTACATAAAACACATAAATTACATAGAAGTTCTACTATTCATATATACTCTCATACACAATTCCATGGTTTACCTGAGCATCTGCACATATTTGCACACCTATCATTTGTATTTACTGCTGTAGAATGCCTGAGAGCCTCCCAACAACAATTTAATTGTACAAACTGTCACTGACATCTTGTTGTGCATAAGACAAACCTGAAACTTATTATATATATTGATTTATTATACTTATTTATAATTATAATTTTATATGTCATATATTTTTAAGTTAAAGTATAGAAAGTGTTATTAAGATAACATTTATTTGATGAAACATTCCCTGGACAGCCCAGTATTGACTAACAACTGTAGTTCCTTGTGTTGCAAGAAATCTTGATTTGTGATTCTTGAAATATGATTCTTCAAATAAAAGCACTTTTGACTGCTTGAAATTGTGAAAGTGAAATCACATGTCCAGAAATAAAGATCCAATTAAAGGGTTAGTTCACCCAAAAATGAAAATAATGTAATTTATTACTCACCCTCATGTCGTTCCACACCCGTAAGACCTTCATTAATCTTCGGAACACAAATTAAGATATTTTTGTTGAAATCCGATGACTCAGTGAGGCCTGCATAGCCAGCAATGACACTTCCTCTCTCAAGATCCATAAAGGTACTAAGTAAATACATATTTAAATCAGTTCATGTGAGTACAGTTGTTCAATATTAATATTATAAAGTGACGAGAATATTTTTGGTGTGCCAAAAAAACAAAATAACGACTTATATAGTGATGGCCGATTTCAAAACACTGCTTCATTAAAGGGATAGTTCACCCAAAAATGAAAATTCTATCATGATTTACTCTCTCAAGTTGTTCCAAATCTGTATAAATTTCTTTGTTCTGCTGAACACAAAGGAAGATATTTTGAAGAAAGTTTGTAACCAGGCCACTTTGGGGCACCATTGACTTCCATAGTAGGAAAAAAACTACTATGGAAGTCAATGGTGCCCCAAAACTGCTCAGTTTAACACATTCTACAAAATATCTTCCTTTGTGTTCAACAGAACAAAGAAAATTATACAGGTTTTGAACAACTTGAGGGTGAGTAAATGATGATAGAATTTTCATTTTTGGGTGAACTATCCCTTTAAGCTTCGGAGCGTTACAAATCTTTTGTGTCGAATCAGTGATTCGGATCTCGCGTCAAACCACCAAACTGTCGAATCAGTGATTTGGAGCACCAAAGTCACATGATTTCACCTGTTCGGCGGATTGACACGCAATCCAAATCACTGATTTAAAAATAATATTTTTGAGAAAAAATTAATTTTAATAAATTATTTACAAATTTGTTATTCCACAACCTGTCCAATGTTGACCTCCAAGCAATGTGCAGTTTTAAGGCAACAAATATAAGGTGCGTCCCAATTTGCATACTTATGCACTATTCTATGGCTTTTTTAAGTATAAATAGTGCGTTCACACAGAAAATTCCAAAAAGAAAAAGTGACCTTTAAATACCCGGATGATGCACTTAATTAACGGAAAAACGAAGTGTGGAATTTTGGACACTTCATGCACTCCGCTGTCACAGCTTTAATTACGGTGCGGAGGGGGAGTCAGACTCCGATGTTGAATGACAAAATAAACTTCAAAATAAAATTCATACACTACATGGATGAGTACATAGTGCATAAGTACATAGTGTATTAGTGCATAGTGTATAATTCATCATTTGGGACACAACTATAGTGAATGTACCTATGTAGGCTATGTGCAATTAAACATTGTTCAATTATTATTATTATTATTATCGATTAATATAGATTTTATTGATTATTTGTAACTAAGTTTCTCCCTAACAAGCTACATTACTTCAACCCTGTCATCACCATATGTTTTGAATCAGTGAGTATATTAACTTGAGAATACTCTGTGTGCCAGTGTTCATTTAAGTAGTCCTATGGCATGACATGAATTACAAAAGTTAAAATATTTCACATTTAAATGAATTTGAAAACTGCTGTTGAAGATCATATATGTGCAGTCAGTGAAGTTCAGGGTGGGTTGGTAATGGTTTGTAACAGTCCTGAGTTAAGTAGCAAATTGTTGTAGGGAGGGCTTGTGGGTAAAAATTCCGTTACAGGACTTTAACTTTAACAAAAGTTAGTCTGTGTGTTATAAGTTTCTTTTGTCTATTCACAGTGAAGAAAGTGACTTCCACATTCCCCGCCACAGGATGCAGATCAGCGGTTATCTGTACGCTCTCATCATCTGTAGTGGATTAACCCTGTCTGTGCCGGCACTAAAGTCTGCCAACGACACACCGGCACTACTCCTTGTGTCTTTTGATGGCTTTCGGGCAGACTACCTAAACAAATACTCATTTCCCAATCTTGAGAAGTTCTTCTCCGATGGTGTCCTTGTACATGAACTAACCAATGTGTTTACGACAAAAACCTTTCCCAATCATTACAGTCTCGTCACAGGGCTGTACGCAGAAAGTCATGGGATGCTTGCCAGTATTATGTATGACCCAGTGTCAAAAAAGCATTTCTCTATAAAAAATGACAGTGACCCTTTCTGGTGGGACGAAGCCACTCCGATCTGGGTGTCTGTGGAGAAAAATGGCTACAGGGCAGCATCTGCTATGTGGCCAGGAACAGATGTGAATATTAAAAACCACACATTAAAATACAAATATGAGTACGACTCAAAGGTGCCCTTCGAAGAAAGGCTGGGAAACATCACACAGTGGATGACGACGGACAGATCTGTTAAGTTTGCCACTCTGTACTGGGAAGAACCCGACTGGAGCGGCCACAAATACGGTCCAGAGAACACCACAGAGATGACCAAGGTTTTAAGGGAGGTGGATAATCACATAGGTTTCCTGATAGAGCAGCTCAACAAAACGGGATTATGGGGGAAAATAAATGTTATCATCACTAGCGATCATGGTATGGCTCAGTGTGCTAAAGAGCGTCTTATTAAATTGGATAACTGCATCAGTCCGAACAGCTATACAGTGGTGGATCTGACTCCTGTGGCTGCCATAATTCCACTGCAAGGTACAGTTTGTCATTGATACTCCATTTAAAGGTGCAATGTGTAACATTTTAGTGGTATCTAGTGGTGAGATTGCGAACTGCAACTGACTGCACATACCCCTCACACCCCTCCCTTTCAGAGAAGCTACGGTGGCCTCCTGGCCGACACAAGACAAAGATGTCGTCGTCTGAGACAGCAGAGAGTAGACAGTCAAGTGACGATGCAAGCTGCCTCTAAAAATACAAACGATTTAGAAGAACAACATAGTGACTAAACGCACTCTGAGTGTATGTTTGTTTAGAGCTGCTGTAGAAACATGCCGGCGCATAATGGCAACTTTACATGGAGGGGGGACCCGCGGTGTATGAGATAGAAATGGCTCATTCTAAGGTAATAAAAACATAACGGTTCATTATGTAAGGTCTTTATACACCACTGAAAACATAGTTATGTGTATTATATTGCATTTCTGTCAATAGATCCTCTCAAATTTTACACATTGCACCTTTTAAATCATTTTTTAATTTAAAAACTTTGCCTGAGACAATGTACTGTGATGAAAGCCAAAATATTAAATGGCATGGATGTATCTAAGGCCGTATATGGTTCAAAACCAGAGATATGGGGATCTCATTGTGGCACCATGAATTAAGTGGTTTTCAGTGGGGGTCAGCTGATACTTTTTTCTTTTAAAGAGGAATGTCTGAAGAACAAATCATAGAAGTGAACTAAACTAGAAGTGTATCTCATTTCCTTTTATCAAAACAATTCCATAGAACATCATACCTGTCTAACTTATTTTTTTATGCTAATTGGATTACTATTGCTATTCAGTTTTCAGCTTGTTTTTCAGAGATCAGGGTGGTTAAAATAATATTTATTCTTCCTTCTTCTAGAATATTTCCTTCCAAAATCAGCAGAGAAAATGTGAAAAAGTCCACAGATTCCACATGGATTTGCATTTTTCCCTCATATATATTTTTTCTTTTACTCACAGATAATTCCACCATATACAAAAACCTGTCCAGTTGTCACGATCACATGAAGGCGTACCTGAAGGATGATGTTCCCGACAGGCTGCACTATAAAAACAACGAAAGGATTCAGCCGATCATTTTGGTGGCAGATGAAGGCTGGACGATTGTCAAAAATGGCAGCCTCCCACGATGTAAGTGTTCCTTAAAAGCATTGAGTAATTATTAAGGTTACATTTGCCTAGAAATCTTATTTTGATTCATATGTCCATGTTAAAAATATTTCCTATTTAAACCTTTAAAAAATAATTAATGTTATTTGCTAAGGCAAGCATCACTATTGCATTGTTGATGTTGCAATTTGCTTTTGTGTTGACACTTTTAAAGTGGCCCTATTATGCTATTGTAAAAGTTCCTAATTTTGTTTTGGAGGTCTCCTACAATAGGTTTACATGCATCCAAGGTCAAAAAACACTTTCAGGCTACGTCTACATTAATCCAGAGACATTTGAAAACAGAGTTTTCATTTAAAAATGCTCCTCATCCACACTAGCATTTTCCAAAAGTTGCTCATCCACACTGAAACGTCTGAAAACGCTTAAAGGGGTCATGAACTGCATTGTTTTATTGTTTTATAATGTTTCCTGGGGTGCACTTATAATGTTAGTATGTGTTTTACATCTAAAATTGTCATAATTTAGAAATAAGTCATTTTTGCTACCCTGATTTTAGCCCTCTTTTTTTGAATGCTCTGTGTTAAAGGGCGTGTCTGCTGTGAGACTTCAGTGTAAACGCCCACTGCTGTGATTGGCTAACATCTTTCCATTTGAAATAGCCAAGTATTACTCTCTCTTTTAGCGTATTTTTTTAGGGCTTGAGCCCCTGCCCCTTTGATCGCGAAAGTGCCCTTTGTGGTCGCATCGCGGTGCCCCTGCATTCCCATTTCTCCCACCTAGAAAGCAATGATGAAGTAGGCGTTGATTTCTTCTGTGGAGGCAGCGTTTCACCTATCTGACAGTAGGGCTGCACAATTTATCAAATTCCAGGATCAGTTGTTCAATGGGCCTGGTGTCAATAAAAGCTTTTATTGACTAACAAGGAAGATTTCAGTTCTGATTCTTACAGGATATTTTTATTGTACGATGACCTCTTATATCAAAAGCTCAAGGAAAAGTTGATTTGCTCAATTCATGACCCCTTTAAATCACCTTACTCCACATGCGTAAAACATGCTAAAAGCTCACAAGATGATGCAGAGAGAGCAGATATAATAAAGTTCTCTATTATTCTTCTGGCACAATCATTTTATTAGCATAATATCACATCACTCACTGTTGCGTCCAGATCGGGTTTAAAATGCAACTGTCATATTGTGCCACGCTGGACAGCAAATGTGAGTAAATTCTCTGTCATCTTTGCAGGAATTGTAATACGAAGATTCTACAAAGGAGCATTTATCTTGAGGAATACTGTTAATGGGTATAACTATAGATGCCTATTGGGTACAAGTATGCGTCACATGCCTAACATGCATCATCGTTTTCCAGTACCTCCATTTTCACTATCCAAACTACAATACAAAAATGGCGTTTTCCAAATTTATCCACTCTGGAGAGGCGTTTTCAAAAAGCTTGACAAATACGCTGTCTCAGTGTGGACGGAAAAAAGATGTGTTTTCAAACGAAAACTTATTAGTGTGGACAAGGCCTCTTTTCTCATAATATACATTGCAGCATCACCTCTTTTCTCGCAGTGTCTGAAACGGTCTATCTAAACCCCTCCTTTCTGAGAGCCTACTCTGCTCTGATTGGTCAAACACAGGGTTGGGCAAAAATACATCAAAATGTATTTTAAAATAACATTTATTATATTTTTAAAAATATTTTAAAAATACTAAAAAATACTTTTACAAGGAAGCATTAGATTTCTTCGCAAACCTTCCATCAATTGGCCTACCTATTTGAACTACACTTTCACCATTACACTGACTCAGTTGATTAAGTAAACAATGTTTGATAGCAACAGCTTTTCTCTGCCCGAGTCATGCAATAAATCTAACATATGCATCCAGTTAAAGGCACAATATGTACAGTAGGATTTTTGATTAAAGATATCCAAAACCACTAGAACAATGTTATATATTTTGTTGACTTGTGTACTTACATTATCCCAAATATTTCCAAGAATGTTTAAATCCAGAGAAATAAGAAATTTTAACCAGGACATACCCTCAGTTTCCAAATCAGAAACCATGGAAACACCAAAGATGCATTATATTCCTCATCTGCCTAATAAAACAAAGTTAAATGTTTTATTAGACAGATGAGGAACTATTTGGATTCATTCATCGACTGAAAACTAATCATATTATATAGCTTCTTGTTTAAATTTTGTTTTCTTGATTTACTGCGAGTACCATGTTTTACCATGACTAATATTGATCTAGCTTACTGCAGTGTGCAAGCAATTTTTTCATAGCAGCTGCCAAGCGAACACACAGAGTAGCATTATAACAAATGTATCTAAAATTGATAAACAGTGCTGCGATACCCCACATACTAGACCAAAAAAAGCAGAAGTGGCGACTGTGGCATAATAAAAGTTCCGCTGCTCTCCAGCAATCTCGTTCAGCATCCCATGATTTCACAAAATCAAGGATAAGCGACTGAATAAACGACCTCTAGCGGCGAAAATTGTACATATTGTGGCTTTAACAGATCAAATATTCACACATCCCTGTAATCTGCCAGATGAAGGTTAGTTTTAAAGTAACCTAACAGTTTAATGTTTAACAGTTTGTGAATGACTCATAATTGTATCCTAATTTAGTTACTTGATGTATGGTAACGAAGGGCCTACTTTGCATCAGCAACACTGACTCAATGACAAACAAGTCTTTGATAAGAAGACAACTGATGGCTCCTGTATTCATAGCAACTAGTTTCTAACTAATTAATAAATTGATTGTTAATCATAAATATAGGGGGCTGCTGCTCAGTTAATAGTTATCAAGAACATTATGTAAATTGGTAAACTATTTAGCCTATAGGCTACTAAAACGAACACCAAAACTTAACATCTGTTGTGAACTCAACAAGTCTGGGCAAACCACTGAGTAGGCACCAATCAGAGGCTGCATTTTTATGATGTCATCATGTAGACTTCTTATAAAGTATTTTAGAGTATTTTAAAACTACAAAAATACAAAACTCTAAAGTATTTTGATACAAAATACAAAGCCATTTTCATCAACCCTATCAAATACAAATCACAAAATACCTATTTTATATTTGAAATATGTATTTGAAATACATGTATCATAAATACTGCCCATCCCTGGTCAGACAGCACAGTCTGTTGTGATTGGTCTACTGCTTACAGCATGTGTGGGGAAACAAACACCCATTACCATATCTGAATTCCAGCGTTTCTCAGCGTTTAAGTGACAGTGATCAGAACAGTAACGATGGTGTTGGTTTTACTAGATAAATTCAAGCCTCATTAAAGTGGATTTGCTTTCACAGCACAGAACACAGTGTCTTATCAACATGTCAACAACACAAACCAAACTCTTCAGTCACAGCTACAGCTACAGTGTTTGAGGGCGGGTCAGAGTAGACGCTGTTTATGGGCAGCCATTGACGACCATAGGCTTGCTTTATAGAAATGTGTTACAAACTTAGGTAGGTTCGAGCAGGAAGTAAAATTGTAATTACTGACAACTCGTTTCAGGCAGTTATTGTGCACTTTGATCTTTGAAACTTTGCACACCTTTTATATTCACAAACTGCTGTATTACACACTAGATGAAAGGTAATATCTGCAAAGCATTATCGGCACTTTAAGCATTTTTCATCTATTTCTTGTCTTTTGCAGTGGGCGACCATGGCTATGACAATACGCTTTCCAGCATGCACCCCTTCTTGGCTGCCCATGGGCCTGCGTTCCGTAAAGGCTACAGGATGTCGAGCTTTAACAGTGTGGATCTCTACCCGCTCATGTGCCACCTCATCGGCATCGCTCCGGAGGCCAACAACGGCAGCTTCGCTCACGTGCGCTGTGCGCTAGTTAACGAGCAGTGCGGAGAGCTAGCGTTGGCGGTGGGCATTGTCATCGGTGTTTTAATAATCCTGACCACCTTCACCTGCCTATTCAAGCTGATGAAGAACAGAGATGCCTCGTCTCCTCGTCCATTCGCCCGCTTGGAGTTAGATGACGACGCTGATGATGAACCTTTACTTGAATGAATGTTATTAAATGGAGGGAATTTGACTTGATTCAAGCACATGCAAAATGTTAAAGGAATAGTTCACCCAAACAGGGAAAAAGTCAGACAGGTTTGGAAAAACATGAGGGTGAGTAAATGATGACTGCATTTTCATTTTCAGGTGAACTGTTCCTTTAAATGCTGAAATGGTGCAGAGATGACAATCATATTGAAACTGTAAGAGAGAAATTTAACTGTTGTAGAACCAGTAAAATACACTGTAGGCACAATAAGGATTAGTTATCATTAGTATGAAACAACATGACAAAACATGTCTTCAACATCAGCTGTTGAGCTAGAAATGCTTTAGTTTAAAAAAGTTTAGTGCTTCGTTTTTAACCAGGTTATGAGATCTCTGGACAACAATATTTACCAAAAGAAAACTAAAAATATTTTGAATGTGTTAGATTTTTCCTAACCCCACACGCACAAGCATGCTTCAGAATGATTCAGTTGTGCAACTTCCAATAATGCTTTTTAGCATTAGCATAAGCATGTAAATCTTGCTTTATAACTATGCATATTATGTTACCAGTCAGGTTACTGAGGTGTGCCATGCTTTATACTCTTGAACTGGTCTGCACTTAACTTGGAACGTAAGCAATAATAATTCTTAAAGGGTTAGTTCACCCAAAAAAAATGAAAATTATCCCATAATTTACTCACACTCAAGCCATTCTAGGTGCATATGACTTTCTTGACTTTTTTAAATAAATTGAAATTGAAAATTGAAATTGAATTCTTGATTCAGCCAAACACAATCGTATTTTTATTAAATAATATCCTGGCTTTTCCAAGCTTTATAATGGGAGTGAAAAGTACCCTAGATTTTGAAGCCCAAAAAAATCCATCCATCATAAAAGTAATCCGTAGGACTCCACAGGGTTAATAAAGGCTTTTGAAGCGATGCATTTTTATAAGAAAAATATCCATATTTAAAACTATAAATCACTGGCTTCCAGTAACGGCCGTACACGAGTCTAGTTTCGCCAGATGGGTGACCTCTTATGATGGATGCATGTGCTTTTTTTTGGCTTCAAAATCTCGGGCACCATTCACTCCCATTTTAAAGCCTGGAAGAGCCAGGAGGATATTATCTAATAAAATTCCGGTTGTGTTTGACTGAAAGAAGGAAGTCATATACATCTAGGATGGCTTGAGGGTGATTAAATTATGGGATAATTTTCATTTTTGGGTAAATTTACCCTTTAACTTTCTGATGTTTTGTTTGTTTTTCTGGTTAAGGTTTGTAAACAGGATGCTGAGATTACTTGAAAATTCCTGTACTGATTTTGTTTGTAGTGAAACTTTATTTATTAAGTCACGTTACATCTGTTTTCACATGCCAGGGAATCCACAACCAGCTAAATTTGAATATTTATTTCTTTTTTATAGGTTGCTTGATCTTTTTTTCTTTGCAAAAGAGACCCATTTAGATCTCAGTGTTGCTCTGTCTAATAAAGGAATGATCATTTCTTCATGAATCCCTACTGGGGAATATTTCTGTAGGATTTAAGAGGGCTTTTTACCTGAAGATCGAATGTTCTTGTAAAGTAGAATGATTTTGGTTGTTGTTGAATCTTTCTCTGAGATAGTTGGATTGTGTAAATACACTGTAAAGCTTATTATTTTTTGCTTGTCGCACTATAATCTGTGTGGTCAGATTTGGGAGAAGGGAATCCGCTGCTACTTTAAGAATTTAAGAATTTGAAATTTTGTCATGCTTCAAAATGATTTGGTTTATTTAAGAGATGTTATTTTTCCTATTTAATTAGTTGTTCTTTTTAAACGGTGTTGCTTATTTAGTGGAAAATAGGAAAAGGATATTGCTTTTTAATTTGTGTTTTTGACTTTTAATACTGTTGTCTTAAAATGACATTGAAAAGCTGCACAAATCAGAGTTTTTCTTTTTGAATTTTTATAAATGGCTTGTCATTTCATAATAATAATTTTCATGCGGCTTTTGTCTTTAGCAATGGTCAAAATTATTTCACATCCATCTTTAGTTACTGAAAAGAAAGGTTACTGAAACAAAAGAAATCATCCTCGCTTGTGCAGTATTTGGCTATCAAATGTTTGTGGTTGTATATGTTTGTATGAGCTTTCTGAATCTTCGTGAATCTATGCAAAGCAAGAACTAAATGGAGCATTTTTTCACTCAAAAAATGACATGACATTTGTCATCAAAATGAAATAAAATATCTATTTCAGATATTTAAAGAGTTTCTTTTTTGTAGTGTGCCTGTTGTATAAGCAGTTCTTTGTAGATGTCAAGCAGCCACTAGAGGTCTCACTTCATGTTATTGTACAACTACAGGTTACTGTACTGTATATCATGACACTGTTGTGAGGACAATCAGTTGATATTTCAAGGTTTTTATGAACAGAATTAATTAATGAGCAGATATTTGCCTTTTGGCAGATTCACTATCACCCTACATACTATTCAAAAATTTGGGGTGTGTAAGATTTTTTAAAAATATTTTTGCAGGAAATCTCTTCTGCTCATCAAGGCTGCGTTTATTTGATCAAAAATACAGTAAAAAATAGTAATATTGTGAAATATTATTAAACTTTAATGTTTTCTATTTGAATATATTTTAAAATATAATTTATTCCTGTGGTGCAATGCAGAAGTTTTATTCTAGTATGTTGATTTGCTGTTCAAGAAACATTTCTTATTATTATCAGTGTTGAAAACAGCATATTTTTGTGGAAACGTTTTCTTTGATGGGACGTCACGTTTCGTTGCATACAGTCAGACGACGAATACAGGTAATCAGTAACAGGCGATCCACAATCCAATCCAATCCAGAAGAGGGCGTGCGCAGTGTAGTAGCCTAACCAATTTTAACCAGCATTAACCACCAATAATTGCAATGACCTCTGTGTTTTGTTACTTTCGATAAGAAATAAAGTGTCATCTTTCAAATTCTGTCCATTTTATCACAAAATTCAAACAATAAATGCCGTTTTGACATTTTTTGATGTGGCGTAACAGATGCTGTATAGGCGCCTCAGTTCAAGCAGCAGCGTGAATGAACGCGATCATCTCTTCCTCTTTAGTACTAGTTACAGAATAATCATGAATAAACATCAGAAGGTATGTTGAAAGATACAGTACAACTTACTGAAACATATCATATTGCTGTAATTGTTGTTTCAACCTCAGAAAGACGTCAATAAAACAACTTATAAAAAATGTCACGTCGCATTACATTTACCTCAGAAAAGCCATTCAGTGTCCACAGCTTGATAGTTCCCATAGAGGAATGAACTGTTTCACTAAATATATGCACAATATTATATATTATAGTTTACTTAAAGGGTTAGTTCACCCAAAAATGAAAATTCTGTCATTTATTACTTACCCTCATGCCGTTCCACACCCGTAAGACCTTCGTTAATCTTCGGAACACAAATTAAGATATTTTAGTTGAAATCCGATGGCTCCGTGAGGCCTGCATAGGGAGCAATGACATTTCCTCTCTCAAGATCCATAAAGGTACTAAAAACATATTTAAATCAGTTCATGTGAGTACAGTGGTTCAATATTAATAAAGCGATGAGAACATTTTTGGTGCACCAAAAAACAAAACAAAATTAAAGCTACAAGCAGCGATGAAAGGGCCCTCGCACCCAGGCTCACCACCACCCGTTGACCTTAGGAAAACAGTGAACAGTGGTCGACATGCATGTAAGCGAATGAATACAGGAGAATTATGCCAAAGTCATTTCGAATTGCCACACTTCCTGCTGCCAACAGGTGGCGCTTTGACCATAACCAAATATTGCGATATAGATGTGTTCAGGCCAGGACTGTTATCAAACACGTGAAGTTTGGAGCAGACCGGACATCATATGCCTGAGTTACAACAACTTCCTGTTTCATGGCGTTAATCGCATACATTAGCACTTAGCCAAGTGTTGCATGATTTAACGTGTTTCTAGTATGTTTGGTACTTTGTGGCATATTGAAATGTGGTTCTGGGAGGGAATTACAGTGTAAAGCATGTAATTTCCTGTTGCCAGCAGGTGGCGCTATGACTAACTGAATATTGGCATATTTATAACGGCTTCCTTTTTCATAGCGAAACAACAGACTTTGTCATGCCGCCACGGGCACGCCCTTCAGCGAAAACTCTAGATCTTCGCAATTTAACATCACAAAGGCCTTTAGATTAGACTGACCAAAAATGACATTGATCTGATTAAATCTCTAGGAGAAGTTAATCACAGTGTAAAACATGTCATTTCCTGTTGCCCCCAGGTGGCGCTATGACTGTAACTGAATATTGTCATATAGATGTCTTCAGGTCAGGACTCTAATAAAACATGTGAAGTTTGGGGCAGATCAGACATTGTATGCCCGAGTTACAACAACTTCCTGTTTCATGGCGAAACATCGAACTTTGCCAGGCCGCCACGGACACGCCTTTCAGCAAAAACTCTAGATCTTCGCAATTTAACGTCTCAAAGGCCTTTAGATTAGACTGACCAAATATGATGTTGATCTGATTAAAGCACTAGGAGGAGTTCATTAAAGTACAACGCCTGGAAATGGCAAAAACTGCACAAATTTTGCAAAGAAAATTCAAAATATCTCACTTCCTGTTGGTTTTCAGATTTCACTCCAAGAGACTTTTTTTGTAAGTATTGGGCTGTTAGATTTGTGTATCAAATTTCATACCTGTACGTGAAACGTAGTATCAGGGGCATTTCGTTGAAATTTTTTAGGTGGCGCTATCGAGCCATTTTGCCACACTTAATTCTGAAACCCACATCAGATGTAAATTTTCACCACTTCTGACGTATCTGCAAAGTTTCATGAGTTTTCGAGTATGTTTCGGCCCTCAAAAAAGTGATTCACCTTACATGGCGAAACATCAGACTTTGTCGGTCACCACGGACACGCCCTTCAACGAAAACTCAAGATCTTTGCAATTTAACATCTCAAAGGCCTTAAGATTAGACTGGCCATATATGATGTTGATCTGGTTCAATCTCTATGTAGAGTTAATCACAGTGTAAAACATGTCATTTCCTGTTGCCCCCAGGTGGCGCTATGACTGTAACTGAATATTGTCATATAGATGTCTTCAGGTCAGGACTCTAATAAAACATGTGAAGTTTGGGGCAGATCAGACATTGTATGCCCGAGTTACAACAATTTACTGTTTCATGGCGAAACATCGAACTTTGCCAGGCCGCCACGAACACGCCCTTCAGCGAAAACTCTAGATCTACGCAATTTAACATCTCAAAGGCCTTTAGATTAGACTGACCAAATATGATGTTGATCTGATTAAAGCTCTAGGAGGAGTTTGTTAAAGTACAACATGTGGAAATGGCAAAAACTGCCAAAATTTAGTAGAGAAAATTCAAAATATCTCACTTCCTGTTGGGTTTACAAACTTTGCACCCAGGGGCTTTTTGTAGGTATTGGGCTGTTACATCTGTCTACCGAATTTCATAACTGTACGTGAAACGTAGCACGAAGTGCGCTTAATTGAAATTTTGTAGGTGGCGCTATCGAGCCATTTTGCCACACCTAATTCTGAAACCCATATCAGATGTAAATTTTCACCACTTCTGACGCATGTGCAAAGTTTCATGAGTTTTTGAGAACGTTTAGGGCCTCAAAAATGTGATTCATTTTGGAGAAGAAGAAGAATTGGCTGAGCAATTCCAATAGGGTCCTCACACCATCGGTGCTCAGGCCCTAATAACGACTTATATATTGATGGCCGATTTCAAAACACTGTTTCAGGAAGCATCGGAGCACAAATGAATCAGTGTATCGAATCTGCTGTTCGGAGCGCCAAAGTCACGTGATTTCAGCAGATTGGCTATTTGACACGATCCGAATCATGATTCGATACGCTGATTCATAACGCTCCAAAGCTTCCTGAAGCAGTGTTTTGAAATCGGCCATCACTAAATAAGTCGTTGTTTTTTTTCTTGTGGCTTTATAATATTAATATTGAACCACTGTACTCACATGAACTGATTTAAATATGTTTTTAGTACCTTTATGGATCTTGAGAGAGGAAATGTCATTGCTGGCTATGGAGGTCTCACTGAGCCATCGGATTTCAACTAAAATATCTTAATTTGTGTTCCGAAGATTAACGAAGGTCTTACGGGTGTGGAACGGCATGAGGGTAAGTAATAAATGACAGAATTTTCATTTTTGGGTGAACTCACTCTTTAACCTTTTAGTGAAGTGTTAATTAGCCTATTTAATGTATGTTTAAATATATCCGTCATAAAACAAGTTATGACAGCCACTATGTAAATGATTATATTTCAACTACGAATTGGAAAAACATAATTAGGGGCCAAGCACCGAAGGTGCGGAGGCACCTATTGTTATTGTTGGCGTTCTTTTTTTTTATTTTTTTCTTCTTCTTCTTCTTCTTCTTCTTCTTCTTCTTCCGCTCTTGAAGTCTATGACAGCCCATAGAACCGCTTGCGGGAAAGTTATGAAATTTGGCACACAGTTAGAGGACAGTCTGAGCTATGTCCATAGCAAATTTGGAGTCTCTAACTCAATCCCTCTAGCGCCACCACCTGTCCAAAGTTGCACTTATGTTTATGTTAATAACTTTTGAATATCTTTTTTCCTCTGATTCCTTGGGTCAAGACGAATCGAATGCACCCTATGACGTCATTTTCCGTCATGAAAATGTTTCCGCCATTTTGAATTTTCAAAAAAACATACTTTTTCGAACTCCTCCTAGGCCGTTACTCCGATTTTCACGAAAATTGAACCAGATCATCTTCAGACTATGCCGACAAAAAGTTATGGAATTCAAGTTGATTCCTCAAACCGTTTTCGAAAAACACGCGAACGAATTGTACGTAGTGCTTGCGAAAATAGACATAAGGCTGTATCTCCGCAACGCTTTATCGTATTCAGACCAAACTTGGTACATGTCATCACAAGCATGACCTGAGGCAACATGCAGCGTTTCGGCGCAGTGCCACCTAGTGGTGCGGAGATATGAAAAATGTATGTTTTTGCTTATAACTTCTGATGGGTTTGTCCAAAAATCATAAATTTCTCGTTGGATTCGGGGAATCATGCCGAGTCGAATGATATCCAATTTTCACATATCGGACATTTTGACTGTCGGCCATTTTGAATTTTGTGCTAAAATGCTGTATTTTATGAACGCATTAGCGTATCGTTATGAAACTTGGTATGGGTCATCAGCACAATGCCTTGAAGGAGCATACCAAGTTTAGGACCAGCGGCACCTTGTGGTCAAAAGTTATAACAAAATTTACAAAAATGCTAATAACTTTTGAGTATATTAACCGATTGTAATGAAACTGTCAGTAGATTCCTTGGGTCATGCTGAGAACATAGATATCAAACTTTCCATAGTCAGCTGAACTTCCTGTCCGCCATATTGTTTTTCTTTAAAAACCTACTTTTTCGAACTCCTCCTAGACCGTTGCTCCGATTTTCACCAAAATCGAACCGTATCATCTTCAGACCATGCTGACAAAAAGTTATGGATTTCAAGTCGATAAGTCAAACCGTTTTCGTATACCAGAGCAACGAATTTGAGGCATGATGCAAAAATGACTCTTGAAGCTGTATCTCTGCAATGCTTTATCATATTCAGACCAAACTTGGTATGTGTCATCACAAGCATGACCTGAGGCATCATACAATGTTTCAGCACAGCGCCACCTACTGGAGTGGAGATATGAAAAATGGCTGTTTTTGCTTATAACTTCTGATGGGTTTGACCAAAATTCATAAATTTGGTATGGTTCATCAGGACAATGCCCTGAAGGAGCCTGAGAAGTTTCGGACCAGCACCACCTTGTGGTCAAAAGTTATAACAAAATTGACAAAAATGCTAATAACTTTTGATTATATCTACCGATTGTAATGAAACTGGTCTCAATAGATTCCTTGGGTCATGCTGAGAACATAGATATCAAATTTGCCATATTCAGCTGAACTTCCTGTCCGCCATATTGTTTTTCTTTAAAAACCTACTTTTTCAAACTCCTCCTAGACCTTTGCTCCGATTTTCACCAAAATTGAACCGTATCATCTTCAGACCATGCCGACAAAAAGTTATGGATTTCAAGTTGATAAGTCAAACCGTTTTCGTATACCGGAGCAAAGAATTTGAGAGATGATGCAAAAATTACTCTTGAAGCTGTATCTCTACAATGCTTTGACATATTCAGACCAAACTTGGTACGTGTCATCACAAGCATGACCTGAGGCATCATACAGTGTTTCGGCGCAGCGCCACCTACTGGAGTGGAGATATGAAAAATGGCTATTTTTGCTTATAACTTCTGATGGGTTTGACCAAAATTCATTAATTTGGTATGGGTCATCAGGACAATGCCCTGAAGCAGCCTGAGAAGTTTCGGACCAGCGCCACCTCGTGCTCAAAAGTTATAACAAACTTGACAAAAATGCTAATAACTTTTTTTCTAATTGCTCACTGCTGCTGTTGGTCTGATGCTCACGGCCATGTTGGCTGGCTTCTTGTGCCGTTTTTGTGCTTGGCCCCGTAATTGCTGCTTGCAGCTATATTTTTATAATTATTATTATTAGGCTATTTGAGTGTAAATAATTATATCTAAAAATAAATAGCAACTGAATTTAATAGTTTGGACTCTGTTGTTAATTGTAACCTTTAATATTATAGAAATGTTCAAGTAAGGGCTCCTTATATAGCCTAGTTTACAGCATTAACAAAGATTTTTATATCCTTAAGAAAATTTTAAATACAATTGAATGAATTTATAGACAGAAACACAGCTTGTTCAGTAAACCACTGTTTAATAAAAAAAGAAAAAAACAATGTTTAGTTTTCTCACCCTGCTGTACTGAACCTGTACCGAACGGCGTCTTCAAAACGCCGAACCGTGATTTTTGTGTTCTGTTACACCCCTAATAGAAAGTTGAAAAGAAGAGAAATTTATTTGAAATAGAGATATTTTGTAACATTGTCTTTACTGTTGCTTTTGATCAATTTAATGTATCCTTGCTGAATAAAAGTATTAACTACTTTCAAAAAAAAAAAAAAAAAAAAAAAAAGACCCACCCCAAACCTTTGAACCAGTGTGTGTATATATAGTTAGAATTTTATAATGTGTGTAGTCTAACATGCCGTACCACAAATACTTATTTGGTTAGTTGGTGTTCAATACAGAGCAACAGTTTAGTGTGTGACTGTTACTGTACAGTTGGTCAGTAATCATGTGTAAATGAGTGTTCAGGGAGGTTACAGCTCTATATTTAGAGAGAACTTACTGGAATGTTTTACCCATAACCCACCCACACTGAACGCCATCCATTAAGAACTGCCAGCTGATTATCAGCGTTACTGGGGTCTGAGAGACAGTGACCTCTTAAAAAGTTGCCTATTAGGATACTTACTGTAAGAATGTCAGAATGCCATTACATTGTGTTTGTCACCTAAATACCAGATGATTCAAAGACTTTGAGAAAAAAAAGATATGAAGAAAGGTGATTTTAGAGAGGAGAAAACATTTATAAGACTTAAAAGGACTGGAATACTAGAGGGTCATTCCGTGTCAACTCATCCAGAGGCAGGATTGCCAAGTCTGTGGTTTTCCCATGGCTACTTTTAAACTGTTGCCTCGGGCTGATTTTTTGAAAGGTTTTTAATGGTTAAAGGTTTGATACATTGCATAAATGATATTTCACTGAGCATTTTACCAATGATAAAACTGTTCTATGTTAAGTTTTTTGAAGGAGGGCCGCTGGGAAGGAGTCTTTAAGCTCTGTTTATGATCACTATATAGTGGTTTTCAATTTGCATAACAGTGTAAAATATGTATTTTAGGTATGGGAGTGGCATATTTTGAGTTTTGATATTTGGGATATGGTCATTGGGCTACTTTTGGCCTATTTTTGATTGGCCTTTTTGCTAGTTTTGTTACACAGACCTGGCAACCCTGACCAGAGGTCCCTAAAAATTAACAATAAAAATTTAAAAATTATGCAATTTAACAATTTACTCAAGGAGCCACATTGAGATCCCATATCTCTGAAATTGAACCACAAAGGGCCATAAAAATGCAGATTCTAAAATATATCTTTAATATTCTTGAGTTACAACAAGGATTGCTAAAGTCAACAGATTTTACTAATATACCGACCAATTTCTGTGTTAAAATAACATAATGATGCTTCCATCTTTCTACAGTCATTTTCTTTCACCTGTAATTTTGTTCCAAATCTCAGGTGAAAATAGTCATTTTGACCCCCTCCGCTACAAAGTTATTATATTATAGTTATTACTAAGTAAATAATCATCCATGACATTTAATATATTGGCTTTCATCACTATTTATATTTGTCTTTCATCAGAAAAAATCTTAACAAAACCAAACATTTTAAAAGTTTCTGAAATTTGGTTGATTTGACAGAATGACCCTTGAGTCATTTCTAAACCCCGTTTGGATTTTCACACCAGTGCTGTGAGAGGTCAGTGTTTTGTGACTCAGGTTTTGTAAGGAAGGTGTGAAATATGATTCGTCATATTTCTATAAAGGACCCAAGCCAGAATAAGTTAGAGAACAGATGACGGTGTAGGTGACACTGAACTCCTCCCTTTTGCTCCTGCGCCGCGTGGAGGCTATTTTTGTCCCTCCTGTGACAGTTCTAGCGGCTCTCACTGACAGCTGACCGCAGGGGCCAAATCAAAACAACGACATCACATCCACCAACTTGTTACAGTGCAGAGACCATCACAACACCCTGCTGGACACATATAAGACTCTTTCCTGAAAGCAAACTCGCATCCAGGGAAAAGGAGGTTACATTTTCATAATTCTCTGTCAGCCTCTAAATCTGAGTGAGCTTAAGCGATATGACCTCAAATGAAGAGGACAAAGATCCTGATATTGAGCTTTTTGTGAAGGTAAGCATGAAAATTAGCTTTAATGAGCTCTTTTACTGTGTTTTGTGTACTTAATCAATAGTCAGGGGTCAGGAATCAATGGCAGCACTACTTTTGAAAACCTGTTTTAAGCATTCTGACAATTGTAGCTCAAGTTTGTTGGCAACGGTTGAGGTTAAGATGGGCGTCTGGCCCAGGACAGGGCTCAAAAGGGGGCAGGTAACATTTCAAAGCAAAAACCCCGGGTCCTTCTTGAATTATTTCTTCCTTTCTATCAACGCCTCATGCTCTAATTCCTCTGAAGGGCTGAAAGGAACTTCTGCTGCTTACTGTGGTTTGTTTTGCATTAAGTTTTGCAGATGTGGTGACGTTTAGAGAACATGTTAACTGCTGAAAGAGTGAAAAGAATGAAAATGTTGATAAAGACATTATTAAAAGCATTAGCAGCATTGTAAATCAAAGAACTGTCATAATCGCATACGGTCAGATACTGTATTTCTTCCATGTGGCATCTTATTGCATGAGTCAAAGTTATAAATAGAGCTAATAGTGACAATAAAAACTTTGTTGGCTGGCATGTGTTTACTGCTTGATTGAGAATTGCCGAGTATTGATATATGACCTTATTAGTGATGTTTGCCAAGTTGCTTATTTGCTAAGTGATTTGAAACCCCTAACTCTTAGTATTAAACTTTAACATACTGTGTTAAAGACACAAGAATTAATGATTCCTCAAATCATGTGTCTTCTTGTAGAGAGGTGTGCTATAACTTTAATAAGTAATCAGACTTACGATTATGTACCTGGGAGACAATAAAACAAGCACAAGAATGTTACTGATCACAGAGATTTAGAAATGCTCTTTTAAATCAAGCCAGTATAGATAACCACCTGCAGCCACCTAGAACATTCTTGCAACCACACAGCGACATGCAAAAAAGCACTGTAAACACCATAGCAACAGCATAGAAATGCCCTGGCAACCAGCTTTAACTACTACTGACACTAGTTTTTACAGCCAGTGCCATAGAAGAGCCATTTTGGGTCACTCAAAGAACTTTTCAGTGAACAACAGTTTTTTTCTAAGTGTGAGGAACATTTTAATAATCAAAAGAACTTTTTTTTCACTGTAAAGTACCTTTTGTGTAATGGAAAGGCTCTATGGATGTTAAAGGTACTAAAGATGCCAATAACGAACCTTTATTTTTAAGAGTGTATACTGTCGGTGAGTTTTGCATGGACAAGGAGCACTCAGAAATCCAATACACAGAGTCATAAAATATATTCTAAGAGCAGTTTAATCTAAATAACTCATTTTAATAGTAAAATTATATTTAGTCCTTGCTCTGAATATCTTTTATTCTATGGGAAGGTATAAAGTTGGGTGGATTGAGTAATGTCAGATTGAAAAACTTCCATGTCCCGTTCAGTATAACCACAGGTGTAACATCAGCAATAAGGTGGACATTCGATCTGAGCCAGTCATGCGTTGGCCGTTTACCTCAGATGGGTGTTTGAAAACTAACCTCTTTGCATTTTATCCTAGCAAGTGATAAACACATTAATTTAGGTGGCGAGGATGATGTCTAACTACGTTCTGTTGACAGGTACAGTATGACCCAAAACCCCTTTGCTGTGGGCTAATGGGGCAGGTAATGGAATTTCCATGCATAATTCAGCTCAAGCACGGATCTGATGTCTGGCTCAGGTTACTGGCCCAGTTTAAGGACACTATTGGGTAGCTTGATCTTCTAATTTCAGATATGGAAATTTGGCACCGAATCCCATTTGTTCTTTGTATTGTATACTATTGTTTTGAAGATTACAAATCATGCACTGAATGGTGAATGACTTTCAGGGGTTTAATAATATCACATTTGCCCTAATGACACTGACATGCATGTCTGGGTTTGTGAGTTGAATAATTATATAAAAAAAAAAAAAAATGGATTACCTTGTTAAAAATAATGATAAAAAAAAAATAATAAAAATAATGATAAAAAAAAATAAAAATAATAATATTGCTGATTTGCAACAACAAACAATATACACTGAACAAAATTCTAAACGCAACACTTTGTTTTTGCCCCCATTTTTCATGAGCTGAACTAAAAGATCTAAGACTTTTTCTATGTACACAAAAGGCCTATTTCTCTCAAATATTGTTCACAAATCTGTCTAAATCCATGTTAGTGAGCACTTCTCCTTTGCCGAGATAATCCATCCACCTCACAGGTGTGGCATATCAAGATACTGATTAGACAGCATGATTATTGCACAGGTTAGGCTGGGGGGGGGGGTCCGAAAACCAGTCAGTATCTGGTGTGACAACCATTTGCCTCACACAGTGCAACACATCTCCTTCGCATATAGTTGATCAGGTTGTTGATTGTGGCCTGTGGAATGTTGGTCCACTCCTCTTCAATGGCTGTGCGAAGTTGCTGGATATTGGCAGGAACTGGAACACACTGTCATATACCCCGTCCAGAGCATCCCAAACATGCTCAATGGGTGACATGTCCGGTGAGTATGCTGGCCATGCAAGAACTGAGATGTTTTCAGCTTCCAGGAATTGTGTACAGATCCTTGCAACATGGGGCTGTGCATTATCATGCTGCAACATGAGGTGATGGTCGTGGATGAATGGCACAACAATGGGCCTCAGGATCTCATCACGGTATCTCTGTGCTTTCAAAATGCCATCAATAAAATGCACCTGTGTTCGTTGTCCATAACATCGACGACGACGACAGTTACGATGACAGTTATGACGAAGTTACGACGACAAACTGCAGTCAGGTCGAGACCCCGATGAGGACTACGAGCATGCAGATAATGTTCCCTGAGACGATTTCTGACAGTTTGTGCAGAAATTCTTTGGTTATGCAAACTGATTGTTGCAGCAGCTGTCTGGGTGGCTGGTCTCAGACGATCTTTGAGGTGAAGATGCTGGATGTGGAGGTCCTGGGCTGGTGGTTACACGTGGTCTGCAGTTGTGAGGCTGGTTGGATGTACTGCCAAATTCTCTGAAACTCCTTTGGAGATGGCTTATGTTAGAGAATTGAACATTCAATTCACGGGCAACAGCTCTGGTGGACAAAACTTGCGACATCTGTGGCATTGTGCTGTGTGATAAAACTGCACATTTTAGAGTGGCCTTTCATTGTGGCCAGCCTAAGGCACACCTGTGCAATAATCATGCTGTTTAATCAGCATCTTGATATGCCACACCTGTGAGGTGGATGAATTATCTCGGCAAAGGAGAAGTGCTCACTAACATGGATTTAGACAGATTTGTGAACAATATTTGAGAGAAATAGGCCTTTTGTGTACATAGAAAAAGTCTTAGATCTTTTAGTTCAGCCATGAAAAATGGGGGCAAAAACAAAAGTGTTGCATTTATAATTTTGTTCAGTGTATATAAAAAATATATATAACATTTTTTAGGACATAATTCATTGCAAGAATCTTTATATTGCTGATTGGCAAAAAAACATGTTCAAACATATTTCCTGCCTGCAAAATACTTGTATCATATTCATATATCTTACTGTATATGTGATGTATTGAGTCTGGTGTAATGATTTCTCTGTTTGTGTTCCTCAGGCTGGCAGTGATGGTGAAAGTATTGGAAACTGTCCTTTCTCTCAGAGGCTTTTTATGATCCTATGGCTAAAGGGAGTCGTGTTCAACGTCACCACTGTCGATCTGAAAAGGTAATGAAATTTCAATTGTATTTTAAAATTAGGACTATAGGCAAAAAAGTAAATAAAAGATAATTCAGTGAATTGATTTTTAAAATGTGGTCGATTCAATTCAATATCAATAAGCCATGAATCGTTCTTTTTTTCCGTATTTTGTTTCCCCGCAAACACTGAACATAATATCTGATTAACTTGAATCTTATTACTAGTCTGCGCAATGTTACAATGGAAATCCTGTCATTCATTCAATGTTTAACATGGCAGATGCAGGTGCGCCTTTCAGCTGATGTTCCGGACAGTTGAAGGAACTGTCACTGTCCCGATCAGGCCAGTGCTGCATGGTCATGAAAGTTTATCAATTGCACTGTGCTTTTAAGGGCTTGCCATTTAAACATTCAAGCGCAAGAAGACGCAAAAGAGGACTCAATTTGGTATTCATACTCTGTGTGAGAAGCTTTGTGTAAGCACACATCTGAAGTGCGTGCCCAGAAAGCCGCTTCTCATACAGCACTCGAATTACATACTGAGTTCTCCTTATCATCTTCTTGCGCTTGAATGGATAAATTCACACAAAAGTATATCAAAATGCCTGTCTCGATGAGTATCGTAAACACAGTCAGTTATGTCTTAAGTGAACATAAACAGTCGAGAAAGACAACACGTGTAACTGTATCAGAGTATTGGATCCATGCATTACGCCTGTTCACACCAAGAACGATAACTATAAAGATAATAATAAAGATATAGTTCTAAAAATCTTTCTAAATATAAAAGAATAGCACTGTCCACACCACAGCTATAACGATAATGATATAGAGAAACGATATTGTTGGGATCACTTTCAGAACTTTTTTTTCAGTTGTTGAACGATAAAACACTGACAGCCAATCAGAATCCATTCTAATTTAAGGGCTCACGCATTTTAAAATAACAGACGACATTGCGGAGAGGTTAATTGCCAAGGTCCAGAAAAAGCCACCACTTTTTGACAACCTCCCTTTTCAAGGATACTTTATAGAAAATAGATATATCGAAAACAACCGGTCATACCCTTGGAATAAATGATGAGAAGTATTAACGATGAGATCATTATGCCAGGTTAGCAAACAGTGTAACATAAAATTACCTTATGTATCCAGCACTAGTTTTGATAACATTGTCTTGCTTCCTTTGAAGTTGCAGTGAAAAAGACTAGCCGTTGTTTTTATTCCACTATATTGACTTCATCAGCTAAATTCACTGTTAGATCAGATTGATTACACTAGCTATTCAGTCGAAACTTAGCATGCTGAGGACATCTGCTGGTCAAAGCTGTGTAAATGCAACAAGATCAGCAAAAACATGTTGTTCACACTTTGAAACCGCAGTGCTTAAGCTTACAATAAACAGACACATTGCTCGTTGGTGTAATATAGCAAATATAGTTATTGTTATAGTTATCTTCATAGTTATCATTCTTGGTGTAAACGGGCCTTTAGTCTTAAAGTGACAGCAACCTAATATTCTTGTTGCTGTCTGTTTTTTTATGTTAATCAAACAACATAAGACAGAAAAAAAATATCCACTGCTCTTGACTGAACAACTTTTGTAACTTTAGAAAGGATTAATCCATATTTAATTTATACAGACTATGCATTTATTAATTTTTTTTTTTTTTTTTTTTTTTGTTAGGGCCAGTGAAAATTATCCATTGAAATTAATTGAAAATCGAATCGAATAGAGATTTTGCAATTTGGAATCGAATCGAATTGGGACATCTGTTTCAATAACAGCCCTATTTAAAATCTACTTTTGGCATTAGGTTTGCTGTTAAAACCCCATGAAGTCAAAATTTAGTGGCTTTTAGTTTATGTGTGTTAGTTCCCCCCATCTATTTTCTCAAAACACTTTAAATAAACTTTAATTGTGTCCATATTTTAAAGCTTAATACTCTGCATCTGCATTTTGCTCCACTTATCCTTTCCTCACTTCACAGCTTGAATTTACTGCCTTGCCTGCTCTTTCTTTCCTTTCTTCCATCTCTGAACTTGACTCATTTCTGTTTCTAAAAAGAGTAAATTATACATGTCAGCTATATAATAACCAGTGAATGTCAATTTATGTAATGAATTTTAATATAATTACTGAAGGCTGAAGGCTTTACCTGAATCACACTGGCCCACTTTATCACATTCAGCCAAAGTGGGCGAGCAATATTTAAACACCTTACAAGAAAAAAAAATAAAAAGCTTTGCATTTTATTCCCTGTTAGCAACAAATAAAACAGGAACTGTCACAATAACATTTGTTAACATTTAGTGAGCAACCTTATAAGTTAGAAATTCAAATTTTATGTCAAAGGGTTTTTTACCTTTCACCACGAGGTAGTCATCCTTTGAGGTGTGGCCACACCCACCAATGTCATATTGCATCAGCCAAAACTATTTTATCATTAAAAAAAATAGTGTCTCTTCAATTAAACACCATTGTTATGATCTGCATGTGCAAACCCATTGAGCAAACTTCAAACAAGCTTAAACAGTCTACTTTACCTGCATTCACCCTATCCAGGTCTTCCGAGATTGTGGGAATTCTGGCAATTAAATAATAAAAGTCTTGAATTTAGTTATTTTATCTTATTTTAAATCATGTCATCTTAAGGCCCCTATGGAAGTTTTCTGAGGCCCCCTAGTGGGCCCTGGGCCCCTGGTTGAAGACCTTTGCTTTAGATAGATACATGTTTGTCCCAACCAAATATTCTGTTTCAATAGGAAATACATGAACATAGCGAAGAAAATTGTGCTTTTTAATTGGTCTGCAAAAATTACTTTCTCTTCTACATTGTGTAATGATAAAAATCAGTCAAATCTAAAGTTTTTCATTATTCTTCAAGGAAACCAGCTGATCTCCATAATCTCGCTCCCTGGAACTCCCCCGCCATTCCTTACCTTCAATGGAGAGGTGCGGACAGACATCAACAAAATCGAGGAATTCTTGGAGGAGATGCTAGCACCTCCCAAGTAGGTTGACAGGATGCTGATAGATGAATTGATTGTTTATGTAATGTGAACAGCATTACATATTTTTCTTTCACTTTCAAAGGTATCCAAAACTGGCTGCAAAGAACAAGGAGTCAAATACAGCAGGAAATGACATCTTTGCAAAGTTCTCAGCCTATGTCAAGAACACAAAGCCAGAAGCCAATGCAAGTGAGTTTAACGTCTGCTCTATAACTTATTAGACAGGTTGAAGGAATATCTACTGCTCTTTATGCATGCTCTGCTGTCAACGGAAAAATATTGGAGCCACATGTTATCCAAAGCTCATTCACATTCCGCTAGTCCTTTACAGGGATTGTCTTGACTTAAAGTCGCCATATTTCTTCAGATAAAAACATTCAGCATAAGCACATATCAAACTGTTGGCTGTGTAGGTCTGGAGAAGGGGCTACTGAAAGCTCTGAAGAAACTGGACAACTTCCTTAACTCCCCTCTCCCGGACGAGATTGATGCCGATGGTACGGGGGAGGAGAAGTGCTCCAACCGCAAGTACTTGGACGGCAATGAATTAACGCTTCGCAGACTGCAACCTCCTCCCTAAACTGCACGTAGTGAAGGTGATGTACCGCTGGGAGATCTGGTGTAATTGATCACTTAGTGCAAGATAAAATACTGGGGATTCCTGAAATGTTCTAGGAGAGACTTTTTATTGCACTGATTATTATTTTTTATAAAGTTAAAAGTCTTTTGAACATTATTGCCGGGAATAAAAGAGACACGAGTTGTCACACTACGTATATTGTATGGGGTAAGTTGTCACAATGGGATCGTGGTCATTTATTGCCACTGATTTGAGAAGAATACATTTTCTGAAATATGAAATACTCTCTAAAGTAAAAGCAGTCATCTTCTACACTGCAATTTTTTTCCAATTCTGTGTTTTTGACGTGTTTTTCAGTGAGATGTATAAAGATTCTTAAATCAAAATAGAAGAAAAATGACATTTGACATAAAGTCATGTTTTCTGAAAAAGAAGAACAAATATCTGCCAGTGAATGTAAGAAATCAAAGGGAAAACAAGTCTATTTTTCTTACCCCATTTTTTTCTTGTTTTAAGCATAAACTCACCCAATTTTGAAACTGTTTCAGAAAACAGTGCCACAAGTAAATGTATCTTGATTTAAAGGTGCAGTATGTAAGAATTCTGTCCGCTAGGCGTAGTTTGATGACGCCAAGTTTGAGTGCAGAATCTTGGGACATGTGGTCCCCACCTCAAGGGACGGTGTAAAAGAATAGGGATAGGACTTGGGAAGAAGTCATGTTCATGGATGCGATTATCAACATTACTGTAGTATTTAGTAGAGCAGGACCGAGTGTTGTGGGAGCTGAACGAGGCCGCTGGAGCGATTGCGCAACACACGCCTCATGAGCAGCGGAACTTTTATTAGTGATGGTGAAATGAAGCTTTGCGAAGCACCGAGGCTTTCCCCTCGAGTGTATCGTAAAAAGGTTCATTACTTGAAGCTTTTCAACACGGTGCACACTAATGGTATCTTGTGGTTAAAAGGTGGAAAAAACTGCCTTTGCGTCCCAGACGACGCAGCTATTTTTAGACTGTTTCATGTAATAAATCAGTTTGTGCTATGAAAAGCGTATAAAACAATGTAAATTATTATTATACATAAAAAAGTCTTTCACGTGTCATTTTACTTACACAATTTGAAGTGATGTGACGTTTGACACTGAGGCTTCGAAGCTTGTATAAAAAAAAACGAAACATCTCACACTGAAGCACTGTATCGGAGCTTGAATCGTTTTGCCATAACGATGTGATCGGTGACGTCCGAAGCTTTGTTTTCTCACACAACCACGTGACTGCTTCGTGTTCTGATTCACATAACGTGAACTCTTGCGCAGATGTGGTGTCATTTGCTTTTTAGCAAAATATTATGTCATAATACGAATAAATATTTACATGTTCAGTTTGTATTTATTCCCAGTTCATACTTCATTATATGACAATCATTTATTTTAATAATATATGCCAAAGCTTGCCTATTTTTCCCACAAAAATTTATTCAGATTCATTTATTCAAATTGTTAATGATAGGAAACCGAGGCTTTCTGAAGCATTTGAGGCTTTCATCAAATTGTGCCTTTTAAAGCTTTTAACACAGTGCGCATTAGCGACATCTGGTGGTCAGACTTGTTTTCTCCACCATATCTAAATCATCGCGGAGCAGATAGGGTTTGAAAAAGCATGTGACCAAAGCTTCGGAAGTCCGTGACAGAATCACTCTTGTCTTGAATCAGTTCTATCAAATCTGATGTAATCTCATCTAAATTAATTTGTGACAATGAGACCACCACTCGTGTCATGTGTAACCTGGTCAACAGATTCACATATTGATCAATAATATAAAATATACAATTATGTGATCATAATTGAAGTGAGTAGTTGAAAAAATATTTTGGTTGAGCTGTTCTGTTCGGGGTCTCTGAGACTCTAGCAATAAAACATAAATGCATTTTCCTTTTAGGCATCAGCTGAAGCGCCAATTTTTTCAAACCAGCTGTCTCGACTTTCCGATACTGCATGACGTTCGAAGCTTCAAACGTCATCAGTCGGTAATGTCATTTTGATACAAGCATTGCTACAGTGTGTGATACAATAGTGCTTTGAAAACTGTGTTGGAGCATCGAAGCCCCGGTATCAACCATAGACTGTAAAAAAATATGGACGTAGCGTCCGTGACGTCACCCATAGAGTTCTGAACAGCAGTTTTGAAGCGTAAATGAGGCCGCGGCCATCTTAGCTGCGCGTCACCGCACGTCACTCTCGGATAACTGAAAATGGGCAAAGAGGCGGGGAGGTGGTTTGAGCTGATATGATTGGTTGCTGAAACCACGCCCGCCTAGCTCGACGTGACCATGTTAACAAGCAAAGGAGCTATCTATCTAGATACTATCTAAAATATTAATGAAGATAAGTTTTATCATCAGAACGTTCTAAAAGTTTACTGTCAATCTACGGTGTTTCTTTAAGATATAGATGCTCCAACACCAGTAGTGTTGGGTGTGCAAATAACAACATGGAAAATCAAATCTTCATACCTTTATAATGAAATAGAGATCGCGAGATGAATCCAATCTGTGGCACTTGGGTAAAATATGAGTGTCCATTGCAAAAAAAATTTCACATTTCTTCTGAATGATCTGCTCTCTGTCATCGTTCTTCAAGAAAGGATGCAATCTGAGCAGCGTTTATGTTGTAAAACTGTATACGATCGTATCTAACAAACAAATGAGCCGTGTCCAAAGTATATTTTTTTCAAAATAGTGCAGCAGTTTTAGTTATAATATCCAAGCAGTGCTGTCGGATTTTGATATCCTCCCGCCATTGTCATTGTAGTAAATCTCACAACCAAAACTTTCAGCCAATGCCACGATCCAACAACGTGTGTTCTGTCTCTTCCGCATGCATGCACATCTACACAGACACACATCAGTCTCGAATATTATGCAGCAAGACATATTTTATAATTGTATAAAATAATCGAGAAAAAAAAGCACAAAAACGGCTGAGATGCCAAATTCAGTGGCATCTGAGGTAAAGTGACGGTTCACAGAGAGCAGTGCCAATCCACCTGTCACTCAAGTGACCACGCCCTTAATTATGCAGAACTTTAAGGCTTAATATAATTTAAACGGATAAGTTATAAAAAAATTCACCCCCCTCAGAGTTGTCATGAAGGGCAAAAATAGCAGTATAGACCAAAACCACAATTTGAACCAACTTGTAAACATGTTTTTTTTCTGCTATAAACTTGGCCAATTTAACATGGGACTCTATGAGATTCTGCTCTCTTTTGGAGCCTGTCCCTAGCGGCCAGTCGATGAATCGCAGTTTAAGTTACTTCCGTATTGGTTTCACGAGAGAAAGGGGGAGGTTGCCGCTTGGTATCAACCGGCCCATGACTATTATAACGTTACTCTGTGAGTTCGCTCGGTGGCTGCTGTGAGACACTGTTGCACACTGCAGTAAGCTGATCGATTTTAGAATATCAAATGCTGGCTTGTGTTGATAAATGGCATGCAATTCATTTTAAAACATATTGTATGATGGAGAAAATGCTGTATTACTGTTACTTAAAATAAAGCTGCATCTGATTATGCTATGTTAGCTGACAAAATAGTGTTTTTCTCTGAGGCGTGGTAAAGCATGGTACTCGCAAAAAATCAAGAAAATTAGATTTAAACAATAAGACTAAACGTGTTGAGCTATATAACATCAATTCATTTTCTGTCTATAAATATATCAAAACAGTTGTTCTATTGTCTATTAAAACGTGTATTATATTAAAGCGTCTTTAGTGTATAGTTTCTACAAAATACAACCAGAAACCGAGGGTAACGCAGGTATGACGCAATTGACAGGCGACTCCTCACACGTCCCGGAGCCTTGGTTAAAATTGCAATTTTCTCACACAAATAGTTGTACAAATAGTTGAAAACATTTGGGATATTGTAGGTACTCAAATGAACAAAATATATAACACTGACCTAGTGGTTTTTGGATATTTTACTGCAAAATTATTACATATTGCACCTTTAAGAATGTTTAGATATTTGTATGAATAGAAAAACTTTTTTTTTTTTTTTTTTTTTTTTGCAGCACAGATATCTATATATAAAATGCTATTTAATTTATAAATTAAAACAATTAATGAAGCAAAAATGTAAAAGCAACATGCAAAGATATACAGCAATTGATGATTTCTGTAAAAATACAATATATAAACACATGATAATTTGCCCCAACAGGACATTTATTAAAATACTTTTAGGATGATTTATTTGGAATACAGCAGTTTCTTTTCATCATTGTTTTTCTTTCCACATTCAGGTGGTTTCCAAGAAATACCGTAACTTTGACATTCCATCAGAGTTTAGTGGAGTTTGGAGGTACCTGCAGAATGCCTATGCACGTGATGAATTCACCAACACCTGTGCGGCAGACAGAGAGATTGAACTGGCCTATCAGGACGTGGCCAAGCGACTGGGCAAATGAACACCAACCAAGCAGTGACTCCAATAATCATATGCAAAACTGGTGAAAGAGAAAATGATTTTTCTTCAGCAGTTCTTGAGCAGAATTTGCCATATTGGCTCAGTCCTGCAATATTCTAAACTATTGCCTGCTCTCGTCATGCTTGTGTGTACTTCCATAACTATTGCCATTATGTTTACTGTCTGTAAGTGACATAATCTGCTCTATTAGTGTCACTATCTTTGACGGTCTAGAAAAAAACACTGTGCCACTGTTTCTCTACAACTTGTCAGAGTTGGATGGTGATTCTCTTTATTTAAAGTCAAATTCTTGCTGCAAAGCCCTTTAACGTTTTTGTGTTGCATAAATTATTTTTGCTAGCTTGTGAAACAGTAGCCTAATATAAAAGTGTGCTTTATCTGAAAGTATGATATTTAACTTTAGTATTTATTATGGTTAATGTTTGTGAATTTCTGAAGGAGAAAAAAAAGTAAAAATGAAAGAATTAAATTTCTTTCCATTGGCTTGAAAATAATTCTATTTAAGCACACAGCCCCACCTAGTGGTAAAATTAATGAAGCTGAGCTATTTAAATTGGCCTAATTCTGAAGCTGATATACAAATACTGACACAAAATGTATACATAATATTTAAGATTAATCTTTTTCTATAAACAAATCAAAGCCATCACACAAAATAGGCACACGTTTAGGTCTCAGGTATCTCTGCCCTGTCTGGAATTTTCATATATCAACTCAATAATTATGGTCTCTTATTAAATATATATTTTTTTATAAAGCTTGTGATGCTTCTTTTGTGTATGATCACGTGTCATACTGCAAGACAAATATTTCAAGTAGAAAAAAACCTCAAGGCTTGTCATCATAGAGACAGTGACCGCATCATAATCTGAAAACCACGCCCACCATCCAACCCTCTCCATTGACTTTGTATTGCGTGGAGCTGACTCGTCATTTCTGACTTATAACAAAAAACAACAATTTCTAAAAGATGCTATGTTACAGGGTGTACAGCAAACAAGCTAAAAAACCCAGAACTGAGTTTTTATATGCTGTCAACCACCAGATGGAATTAAAAGATGGAATTAAAAGGAGAAAAAAACTTCTTTTCAATACAAAATACATAATGTGATCTGTAAAGTTGACTGAAATCGTCCTTGAAGCTGCGGAACAGCTTTTCTAGTCGGATATGCGCGTTAAAGGTGCAATAGGTTATTTTTTGGAGAGTCTAGCAATAGCTAAATAGGCTAGATTTCAAATCATAACATCCCACCCTCCCTTCAAAAAACACTTAACGCACATAACATTACAATAATAACAAATGTAAACAACTTGTACCTGACTGCTGCAGATTAATTTTGGTGTTGATACTGTTGACATGGAAACACATAATTCCAAGTCTGACTGAACAGCTCCATTTTTAGTACATCATGGGTTGTCCTCTCTTAAAGGATTAGTTAACTTTCAAATTAAAATTTCCTGATAATTTACTCACCCACATGTCATCCAAGATGTCCATGTCCTTCTTTCTTCAGTCGAAAAGAAATTACGTTTTTTGATGAAAACATTCCAGGATTATTCTCCTTATAGTTGACTTCAACGGACCCCAAACGGTTGAAGGTCAAAATTACAGTTTCAGTGCAGCTTCAAAGGGCTTTAAACAATACCAGATGAGGAACAAGGGTCTTATCTAGTGAAACGATCGGTCATTTTCAAAAAAAAAAAAAAAAAAGATATATGTGATTTTTTTTAAACACAAATGCTCACCTTCCCTATTCAAATTACGGACAAAACTTGAACTAGTGCTGCATTAGTTCCATAAGTTGAATAGGGAAGGTGCAGGACATACAGTGTAAGTTTTTTTGAAGAATACGGAAGGCGGTCTGGCGGAAGAACTTGCAAGGTGAACATTTGAGTTTATAAAGCATAGGCTATACATTTTTATTTATTTATTTATTTTAGAAAATGACCGATCGTTTCGCTAGATAAGACCCTTATTCCTCATCTGGCATCGTTTAAAGCCCTTTGAAGCTGCACTGAAACTATAATTTTGACCTTCAATAGTTTGGGGTCCGTTGAAGTCTACTATAATAATCCTGGAATGTTTTCATCAAAAATCTTAATTTCTTTTCGACTGATGAAAGAAGGACATGGACATCTTGGATGACATTGGGATGAGTAAATTATCAGGAAATTTAAAATTTTATATTTGAAAGTGAACTAATCCTTTAATTATGGTAGGTATGGCATGAATGCAGCATAAGCTAGTTGTTTTGATTCGGTAGGAACTGTAAAAGGTGGCTGCTGATGTTTGCAGTGCTCCGTGACTGACGTCTGTCTGGGCTGTTTCTCAATTCCAAGAACGCAGAGAACGGACTTGCGTTCTCGTGGAGACCGGTCTTGCCAGGCGACCTTGAAAGAACGAACTCAGAACGCATCATTTGAGAATTGAGATGTGCTGCGATCTTGTTGCTCAACTGACAGTCCCAGCATATTAAGTGGCTAATGCACAATAAATACAACATAACATCACAAACAATTGTCATAACCTATTAAAAGATTTCTTTCATATTATTATAGACATTGTTTTCATATCATTTTATATCTTTTTATTTCACCGCATGTACTATTTATGAAAATGAGTAGCCTTTGTGTTACATGCTTTGTCAATGTTAAGATTATTTTTTATATTCCAATAAACATACTGCAGGCTTTCTTCAGGTTATCACTTTATTAAAATTAAGCAAAACAAACATTTTACTTTCACGAGCCGTCACATATTTACGAGCTTGTAGCGGGAATCTCATAAGTGAGAACGAGAACCTTAAAGCTTACAGGCTTCTGTATGTCGCCCGCCCTCAGCGTCTTCTGGGATTTTTAACGGTTCGATTCTCTCAAGTTTGCATTCGATGCATATCAAGAACACATCCGGGTACTTTCATGTGTCCTCTGTTCTCGCGTTCTTGAGTATAGAGGGTATGCAACGACGTCACTTTCCCGCCGAAAACGCGCTCCCTCAGCTGGATTGAGTGGCAAAAGAACGCGAGTAAAACTAATGTAACCCAATAGGAAAATGTGGTTTAAATTTCCTTTGTTGTTCATTTCTTTATTCATGGTTTATTTATTATGATGGTATTATATGTTAAAACCTTCAATTATTAAGTGTAAATGTGTTTAGTTTGTTTTATTTTTATTTCTTACCTTATGTGTGGCCAATCAGATGTCCAGGGCAGAGGTGAAGGGGAGGAGCTAGAGGAGAGAAGGGAGAAGGGGTATGAGAAAGAATGTGACAGCGTGAGCTGGCGATCGGTATATTAAACAAATAGATTTGTGTGTTGTTATTATAGATTAGTGGTTTTCAAAACGAAAGCTGAGTAACTAATTTATAATTTGAAAGGAGAGAGGGGACTTTAAAACAAAGTTTCTACAATTTCTCCCTATTTTGAGTTCGCGTGGACAACGCAGCTCGGGCGTTCTGATCAGATACTCTGTTAGCATGATCTAACCCAGTGCATGCGCAAGGCAGAGTGTTGCGCAGAGACTAAATCTATTTACCAACGAACGAGGACAGCGCGAGGAACTCGTGAGGAAATCGGACAGTGCTCGGAGTTACTTAGCAACACTCGGAGTTCCGCTGGCGGCGAGGGATTCCCCTGATCGTTGTCATCGAGTCATCGATTGTCTGCACGAGTGAGGAAACCTGTTTAACTGGATCGAAGCCACTATTTCACTATCATCGTTCTGATTCCTGAATGTCATTGCTCTCCTCATCATCTACCGGAACGGCGGTTGATTGGTTTGAGTCACCTGGAGGTACAGTTTGTTAATTCATTTTTTCCCCCCTCTCTGAACGGAACGGATCTTCATTTATGGGCCCCAACGAGGTTGAAATGGTTATAAAGACTATGGGTTTCGCTATTATTTGAAGGGTTTAATACCTGCATTTGTGAAAATGTAGTGTTTATTTTCTACAGTGCTTGTGTGAACAGAAACACATTTTTGTATTTTCTTTTATTTAAGTTTTAATACATCCTATTTTGATCTACTAAATTTTCTGAGTGATTTACTTTGATTCTTTTGAATAGAGGTGAATAACGTAATTCATTCATTATTATATTTATTAGTTGCAGTTGATTAAAATAGCATTACTTTAGTTATACTTTAATAGAAGTTAGGAAACCTGAGGAGAATACATTTAACAGTAAATAATTTATTTGACGAACTCAGGGCGCTGTCTCTTTCACAGAGTCAACAAAGCGCTACATAAAATGGAGGCACCGCTGGGATCCTCTGGTTTCCCACTATATGTATATCCTGTACTTCTGTAAATAAGATAGTACGAGATCCTAAAGTGAATTGAAATATAGTGACGATGGTTTCTAGAAGTGCATATCCCGAGCTTGTAGATGAGCTCCGAGGGTGGTGTCGGGGAGAGGCGTTAGACGTGACTCATGCCTTAATGGTGATTGTACCTGAGGATATGGAGATAACTCAGATTGAAGAAAATCTACAAACCATTAAATGTTTAGGGCGTGTGCGAGTACGTGGAAGAATGTACAATCGTAAGCTAGATAGCTTAGCAGTGTTGTGTGAAAGCAAAGAAAAAGTAAACATTGACAAAGTGCCCCCTGAAATATTGCCCATAGGTGGCACGCAGACATGGCCTATAGTGATAGTATCAGAAACTCCTATAGAGGTCACAACAACAGATGTGCGAAGTGACACTGTGTCTGAGGAGAGTGAGAGGGAGGGTTGTCTTAACCCTCTGGAGTCTGAGGCTGATTTGGGGCCTGGAGAAGTTTTGACATGCCCTGACATTTGTGCTTTTTTCAGTTGTTCATAAACATATTAATGACACAAGTGTCATTACACTGTATTCAGCACAAACTAGGCTACCATAATATGTGAGGAACATGTGTGTACATGTTTGTGTTTTTGAAGGAATAACGTTTATGCGTGGTTACTGAAAAAACAAAAAACTTAAGTCACTGATATAAGGCCAATAAAAGTATATTAAATCTGTGTTCACAAGACTTTTGGGTATTGAAGGTTGTAGACTAGAGTTTTTGCTTCAAAATTATGTAAAAAATTATGCTGACTACTCTTTCATTTATAACAATATACTGATTTAGTTTTTGTAAGACACTTTTTGCCAAGAAACACGGTATGCGAGGAGGCGTGAATCTCCATGAATAATGGCTCATTCTCACCTGTGAAGACAAAAGAATTGAATAGTAATGACCTGAAAAGACTTGCATATTAATGAGGCATTTCAGTCAGGTAGGCTGTGAAAAAAAACTTCTGTGATGTCTCAAGCTCATCATGGTATATGAAACATACAGAAAAATTTTATTACAATATAAAATAATGGTTTTATATTATACTTTAAAATATAATGTATTTCTGTGATGCAAAGAGTCTGAATATAGGCTTTTAGTTTAAAAGCATGCACATTTGGAGAAATATAGGATTCTCATATGTTTATGTCAATTTTCTATACAGAGGAGTTATTTTTTATTTAATATTCATTGTTATCTCTATGAGCGCTGGTGTTTGCAATTCATACTGCAGCCGGAGGGCGCTCTGTGCATTTTAGTCCACAAATTCACCTAAGAAGAAGACGATATTCCATGAATGGTGTTTACCAATTCATACTACAGCCGGAGGGCGCTAAAGAAACAAAAACTCACTTAAAACTTATCAATAGAAGAAAACAAACAGGAATTTACTGAATGTCTTCCAGAGATCGCTAACCATGGCTTTTTCATCCAGATAAACAATTTTCAAGGCAATAAATACACGATTGAGATGATGAATGCATGTGTTGTCTCTGAATTTGCCTGTGAATAGCGCTGGCTCCGTGGGCGTGGCCGCATTAGTGGGTAATGAGCTGAATCACGGACTTCTGACATGGCTCTCTTTTCATACAGATTACATAAACACAGAATGTTTGTTTTCGATTTGACTTGCACGATTTAAAACCTGACATTTCAACGTTTTGTTAGACATAAGTATGAATTTTTTGTGATTAGTATTCACTAAGTTACACTTCATTTTCTGAGAACTATCAGATTGGACTTCGTTCAGAGGGAGATGAGAGATCACGCATCATGTTAGTTTTCTTTATTTTACAAAAAGCACAACATTTTGTTTTTACTCTGAGTGTACACAAATAAAAGGAGATATTCTATAGTTTCAATTGATGTATTGCTTATGTCTCTATGACAAAAAATGACAGAGTATTTTAAGTCTGTTTTGCTGCAATGTGAAAAAAAACCTGCAAAACGCGCCGGCGCGTTTTTAGACCTCAGAGTGTTAAAACCTTGTTGGGTTCATCTGAGGGTTCCCCTGAAGCTATTATTCGTGCGGTAGGTGATTTGCTGGCTAGGATTGAAAAACCACCAGGTGAAGGTAGCAGTTATCGTCGTCTCAGAATCTTCTCTGGAGCCATACCTACGCCGGCTGGGGAGGAGTCTTTAGAGAATTGGCTTGAGCAGGCTCATCTGATGGTGGAGGAGAGTGACTGCTCAACCAAAGAAAAAAGACGACGTATAATGGAGAGTTTAAGGGGACCAGCTTTGGCTGTGGTTAAAGCTGTGCGTACTGCAGAGACTGGGATTTCGCCCAAAAAGTGTTTAGAGGCAATTGAGAGTGCATTTGGTCCCGCTGAATCTGGCGAAGAGTTGTATTTTGCATTTCGCTTGATGCAACAACATCCAGGGGAAAAATTATCTGATTTTCTTAGGCGACTGGAGCATTCTCTGAACAAAGTAGTACAGCGAGGTGGATTGCCCACGAGTGGGGTAGATCGAGCCAGAGTAGAGCAACTTCTCCGTGGTGCTGTCGCTTCTGATATGATGCTAGTCCATCTCAAACTAAGAGATAGGAAAGAACACCCTCCTACATTTTTAGAGTTACTGAGAGAAATTCGTACTGAAGAGGAATATGAAGCCGCCAGGGTTAAATTGAACTCATCAGTGAACAAAATCCATGCTAGAATTGATCAAGACAGTCAGCAGCATGAGGTTCAAGCTCTAAAAAAAGAGGTCAAAGAGTTAAAAGCTTTGTTTGCAGCTATGACTACCACTCAGCAGCAACTTGCTGTAACTGGGACAGGGGAGCCAACCCCAAAACCTGTCAGTTCAGGGGGGAGTTTGGATCCTGAAGTGGTAAGTCTTAAAAAACAAGTGAGAAGGCTGCAGCAAAAAGCCACAGTCCGAGGTTTAAGTACTCCAGCGACTGCATTACCAGTGGAAGCGTCTCGAGCAGGTAGTACAATGGTAAAGTACCCCAAGCTTGCCAACAGTTCTGAGGAGTTTTATTGCTATCGATGCGGTGAGAATGGACACTTCTCTTCTAAATGTAAAAGTCCTGAAAATTTGAGCAAAGTCATACAGAAACTAATACAATCTCTTCGGAGGGCAAAACGGAGAGACTCAACTTCAGGAGATGTTGACCTGGGGACGGCTAACTGTTCTGTAAAAAGGAGTGTTGTAGAAGTGCGGGGAGATAGACTGATTCCCAAAGGATTAATAGGCCCAACTTCTGTGGTACCGTTGAGGGTTAACGGACATTCATGTGATGCATTACTGGACAGTGGCTCACAGGTGACCATAATATTTGAAGATTGGTACAGACGCTATCTGTCTGATCTCAAAATCCATCCAGTGACTGGATTAGCCATTTGGGGGTTAAGTGAATCCAATTATCCCTATTTGGGTTATGTAATGGTAGATCTGGAGTTTCCAGAAAAACTCACTGGAACTAATGATACCATTTCAGTCTTAGCCCTAATTTGCCCAGGACCATCTAGCCCCGATCAGACTCCGGTTATCTTGGGTACAAATGCAAATTTTTTCAAGCGGCTGGCCCAGCTGTGTAAGGACAGGGCAGGGGTAGACCTTGCTCAGACATTGGGCATTGCTGTAGATACAGCAGCAGAGAACCTGTTGCTAAATACAGCCAAGCCTATCTCTGGGTGTACTACTGCTGAAGATCATCTGGGTAGTGTCATCTGGTCGGGCCCGGGTTCTCTGAATTTACCGGCTGACGGAGACTGTTGTGCCATATGTAGTGTGGAGTTAGCTGTGCCATTGGAAAGTGAGGTTTTGATGGTGGAGGCGTCACCATCCGTGACACTGCCCGTAGGGGTATTACTGCAACCGATGGTGATCCCTAGTAATGGAGTAGAGATAAACAATTTCCCAGTGTTGATACATAACGAATCCAAGAGAAGCACAGTAATTCCGGCGGGAACAGTTGTGGGACATTTGTATCCAATTGATCCGGTGAAGCCAATAGCGAAAGCTGAGCAGGTTACTGAACCGTTTGACCCCAATCTCATTAATTTTGGTGATTCTCCCATCCCCGAGATTTGGAAGGATAGGCTTCGACAGAAGTTATCACAGCGAGCACGAGTATTTTCCTTGCATGAGTGGGATGTTGGCTTAGCCAAAGGTGTAGAACATCATATTAGGATGTCGGACTCAAGGCCTTTCCGGGAGCGGTCGAGAAGGCTAGCTCCGGCAGATATTGATGATGTGCGGAAGCATTTGCAGGACCTTCTGAAAGCTGGAATCATAAAAGAATCCCGAAGCCCATATGCTTCCCCCATAGTAATAGCTCGCAAAAAGAACGGGAGTGTCAGAATGTGTATCGATTATCGCACTTTGAATAGTCGAACAGTTCCAGACCAATATACCACTCCACGTATTGATGACGCTTTGGACTGTTTAGCTGGGAGTCAATGGTTTTCAGTTCTAGATCTCAGAAGCGGTTACTATCAAATTGCTATGGCCCCAGAGGATAAAGAGAAAACTGCTTTTGTATGTCCCCTGGGGTTTTATCAATTTGAGAGGATGCCTCAGGGTGTCACCGGGGCCCCGGCAACCTTCCAAAGATTGATGGAGAAAGCAGTGGGAGATATGAACCTTCTTCAGGTTTTGGTCTATCTTGATGATCTCATCGTCTTTGGAAGGTCTTTGGAAGAGCATGAGGAGCGGCTCTTTAGGGTTTTAGACAGGCTGGAGGAGGTTGGGTTGAAAGTCTCATTAGACAAATGTCAGTTTTGTCAAGCCAAAGTGAGATATGTTGGGCATATTGTGTCTGCGGAGGGCATTGCCACTGACCCGGACAAGGTTAGTGCTGTCATAAACTGGCCTCAGCCTGTAGACCTGAAGTCGTTGAGATCCTTTTTAGGGTTCTGCGGGTATTATCGCAGGTTTATTGCAGATTATGCGAGAATTGTTAAACCCCTGACAGAGCTCACTAAGGGATACGCCCCCACACAGCGGAAAAAGAAAGCAGAGGCACATAAATCCAATACTTACTTGAAGGAGTCCGAACCTTTTGATGACCGGTGGACCCCATCTTGCACTGAGGCATTTCATCAAATTATTCTGTGTCTGACTACCGCACCCGTCCTGGCTTTCGCTGATCCGAGTAAACCCTATGTGTTGCATGTCGATGCTAGCTTAGGTGGGTTGGGAGCTGTTTTGTATCAAGAGCATCCCTCTGGGCTGCGTCCTGTGGCATTTGCTAGTCGGAAGCTGAGCAAATCTGAACAGAAGTATCCCATCCACCAGCTAGAGTTTCTGGCACTGAAGTGGGCTATCGTGGATAAGTTTCACGATTATCTGTATGGGGCTAAATTTACAGTCCGTACTGATAATAATCCCCTCACCTACGTGCTTACCACCGCAAAGTTAAATGCTGCGGGACATCGCTGGTTGGCTTCCCTAGCCACGTATGATTTTGATGTGCAGTATCGACCCGGGAGAACCAATGTTGACGCTGATTTATTGTCTCGCAGAGGAGTTGAGAGCCAGGAAGCTGAACCTTGGAGAGGCATATCTGAAATGGGTGTCAGATCAATATGCCAGAGGGTTGGTGCAGTCGTTTCCTCTGATGGTTCGCCTAGATATGTTGAACAATTGGGAGCCTCCCCAGAATGCATTCCTAAAGTGTTTGCATTTCCTACTCACCTGAGTTGCAATTCTATGGAGCAGAAGTCACGTGCTGAGTTGATCCATGCACAGAAGAATGATGCTACCTTAGGTTCTGTAATTTCTGCATTGGAAGATGGAAAATGGCCTGTGGAAGTAGAAGGAAAGTCAGAGTTAGGGCTGATGAAGCGAGAGGGAGGACGGTTAGTCATGAAGGAGGGACTACTTTATAGAAGTAATAAAACATCTTCTGGTAAAGAAACTTGGCAATTGGTGTTGCCATCGAAATTCAGAGAGACTGTGCTGAGATCATTACATGATGATATGGGCCATTTAGGGGTGGAACGCACCAGTGACCTGTTGAGGAATCGGTTCTTCTGGCCTAAGATGGCTCAAGAGGTTGAGCAGTATATCAAGAATTGTGGACAGTGTGTTACATACAAAACTCCTTGCAAGAAGTCTGCTCCGTTACATCAAATTGTCAGTAATGGACCTCTAGATCTTGTATGTATTGATTTCTTGTCGATGGAGCCTGACTCCAAGGGGATCAGTAATGTACTAGTGGTTACTGATCATTTTACTAGATACGCACAGGCCTTTCCGTCCAAAAATCAAACCGCTCTCACTGTTGCCAAAATTCTAGTGGACAAATATTTTGTTCACTATGGTTTGCCAGCTAGGATTCATTCAGACCAGGGGCGGGATTTCGAAAGCAAACTGATTAAAGAGCTCCTGAGTCTTTTGGGTATACGGAAATCTCGCACCACTCCCTATCACCCTCAGGGTGACCCCCAACCTGAGCGTTTTAATCGCACCCTACTTTCTATGCTGGGGACACTGGGACAGGAGAAAAGACGGCAATGGAGTCAACATGTAGGTCATGTAGTACACGCTTATAATAGCACCAAGTCTGACGCTACAGGATTTTCTCCTTATTACCTAATGTTCGGGAGGGAAGCGAGATTGCCTGTTGATTTGTGTTTTCCCATTTCCTCTGATGGGCAAGAGGAGAGACAGCATGCACAGTATGTGAAAAAACTGAAACGTGATTTGCAGGAAGCCTATCAGCTGGCATCGAACGCAGCTGATAAAGTGCACCAACGTAATAAAAAGGCTTACAATAGTAAGGTGAAGTTTCAGAACCTAGACGTTGGTGATCGAGTGTTGCTCCGAAATCTTGGGTTGAGGGGTAAGCACAAACTCCAGAGCCGCTGGAGTCCTATACCCCATGTTGTTGTAGGGAAAATGCCTCACTTACCTGTTTATAAGGTGAAACCGGAACAGGGCCAGGGAGGAGTGAGGTCTCTCCATCGTGATAACCTCTTACCCATTGGCCAATGGGTAAGGATGCCAGAGAGCACAGTTGATGTTGAGACGCTAAAAGGGGTGAAAACACGGTCACAATTAGAAGAAAGACACAAGAGAACACAAAGGCGAGCAGAATCCTTACCTGAGTTGTCAGAGTCTTCTTCTGAGTCAGAGAGTGAAAGACCAGACCGCCATTTTGGGGCCTGCATTGATCATTTATTGCAGAACAGGGTGTCACGAGAAAGATCTTTTACCTTAAGTCCAGCAGAGCTGGATGATCAAAGCCTAGATGATAATGATTCAAGTGTGGAAGAAGATCAGATCTCTTTAGATTGTCCTGATGAGGAAACAGGGGACAGTAGTTTTGAAGCAATGTCAGAAAGGGAGGAAGCTGATCATGTTATCATTCATGAGGAAAGACAAAGATCAAAAGAAAAACCAGCAGTGTGCCCTACCCCAAGAGCTAGTAATAAAAGGAGGATAAAACCTGTAATTAAACTAACATATGATGAGCCAGGTAAAGCTAAAGATCTCCCGATAACTATAGTGCATAGAGGAATCGTAATTAAGGTTGGTTAGAGGTGATTCCGAGAGAATGAGATAGTTCATCCTCTTCTAGTTTGTTCGTCTAGTTTGTTCCTATTCTAAGTTAAATGTCTGATGAGGACATCTAGACAATTAAAAAGGGGGAGGGTGTAACCCAATAGGAAAATGTGGTTTAAATTTCCTTTGTTGTTCATTTCTTTATTCATGGTTTATTTATTATGATGGTATTATATGTTAAAACCTTCAATTATTAAGTGTAAATGTGTTTAGTTTGTTTTATTTTTATTTCTTACCTTATGTGTGGCCAATCAGATGTCCAGGGCAGAGGTGAAGGGGAGGAGCTAGAGGAGAGAAGGGAGAAGGGGTATGAGAAAGAATGTGACAGCGTGAGCTGGCGATCGGTATATTAAACAAATAGATTTGTGTGTTGTTATTATAGATTAGTGGTTTTCAAAACGAAAGCTGAGTAACTAATTTATAATTTGAAAGGAGAGAGGGGACTTTAAAACAAAGTTTCTACAATTTCTCCCTATTTTGAGTTCACGTGGACAACGCAGCTCGGGCGTTCTGATCAGATACTCTGTTAGCATGATCTAACCCAGTGCATGCGCAAGGCAGAGTGTTGCGCAGAGACTAAATCTATTTACCAACGAACGAGGACAGCGCGAGGAACTCGTGAGGAAATCGGACAGTGCTCGGAGTTACTTAGCAACACTCGGAGTTCCGCTGGCGGCGAGGGATTCCCCTGATCGTTGTCATCGAGTCATCGATTGTCTGCACGAGTGAGGAAACCTGTTTAACTGGATCGAAGCCACTATTTCACTATCATCGTTCTGATTCCTGAATGTCATTGCTCTCCTCATCATCTACCGGAACGGCGGTTGATTGGTTTGAGTCACCTGGAGGTACAGTTTGTTAATTCATTTTTTCCCCCCTCTCTGAACGGAACGGATCTTCATTTATGGGCCCCAACGAGGTTGAAATGGTTATAAAGACTATGGGTTTCGCTATTATTTGAAGGGTTTAATACCTGCATTTGTGAAAATGTAGTGTTTATTTTCTACAGTGCTTGTGTGAACAGAAACACATTTTTTGTATTTTCTTTTATTTAAGTTTTAATACATCCTATTTTGATCTACTAAATTTTCTGAGTGATTTACTTTGATTCTTTTGAATAGAGGTGAATAACGTAATTCATTCATTATTATATTTATTAGTTGCAGTTGATTAAAATAGCATTACTTTAGTTATACTTTAATAGAAGTTAGGAAACCTGAGGAGAATACATTTAACAGTAAATAATTTATTTGACGAACTCAGGGCGCTGTCTCTTTCACAGAGTCAACAAAGCGCTACACTAACGAATTACACTAAAGGTTGGAATTGAATGTGTTCCTTACAACTTGTCAAATAAACCTTGACATGCAGCCAGGAGTCGTGTTTCTTGACATTTATATGTGCCTGATTTCGACGGCGGGGAAATACATAAAGCAAATCTGCCTGTGAATGCTTTATATAACTCCAATATCGGTAGGTCTAAATCCGCGTAATCACTTATATCAATGTTATATCGTCATATTGTCCAGCCTTAAAACATATAGTTTTATAGTATAGTTTTTGTCAGTGTTGTTTATTTAAAAACACCCAATTATGCAGAATATAAGATGGCAAATGTTTAATTGATGAGTTGTCAACATAATATATAACAATACAATATATACGGTATGATTTTACCTCAAAATCCAACAATTTGACACAAAATGATAACTGCAAATCCATGTTTCTCTGCTGGAGTCGAGTTGTTTCTGTGAATTTCAGTGATCATCCATTTGCTTATTTTTCTGTTGCTTTCTGCAGTTTTTAAATATATACCTCAGGTTTTGTGTCAAAGCTATTTGTACAGTCAATCAAAAAGCTCTTTCCTGTTTTGGAAGTGTTTTGTGCGTTTTTCGCAACATTGACGCTGAAAACAAATATTGCTGCTCAGTCTTTTGCCACTCAGTGGGCGTGACCGCAGTCGTAACGGTCGACGGTGACGTCACGTGCATACCCTCTATAGACCTCTTTGGAGCAGACGTCACAATTACGTCACTTGCAGCTGCGCGCGCATAGTGGTTGCAGAAAAATAGCGGTAGCAATTGGAGGAAAATGTGCAAAATCCACAGAATAAGAGAAAAACGTTTTGTTGTGCCTCTGGATGTTGGAATTGGAATGCAAAAATATATAGTCTTCATTTTTAAAGAAAACCATCATTGAAAACGTCCTTTGAAGCTAAACAGAGACGTTTCACAGACTGGACTGATGACACCTGCAAGGATTAGTCTACTAAAGCAGGAATTTGATGTAAACAGTAAGTCTACATAATATTCACATATGCAGTTCAGAGGACATACATACATAGCAGTTACAGCATGAAATAATATTTAAACCTGTAACAATTTACATAGATAACTTTTAAACATAGTCTATAAAATTTTTATTTCACAATTCTGACTTTTTTTCTTGCATTTGTGTGTTTATGACTGCCAGTTCGACCATTATAACTCGCAATTGTGAGTTTATTTCACAATTCTGAGGGGAAAAAAGTCAGAATTGTGGGATAAATTGCAATTCAGAAAAGACAGGATAACGAGTATATCTCACAATTCTGTTTTTCTTTGTAAGAAATGTGAGATATAAACTCAGGTTTGCGAGAAATAAAAGTCAGACTTGTGAGATATAAACTTGAAATTAACTTTTTTTTATTCTTTTATTTCATGGCTTCCATAGACTGCTACTGCTCAACTGTCATTTTCTGCAACCAGGTAGGCTCCGCACATAAAAAACGTCATCGCTATTTGCAAACACCAAATTGGTCTATTGGAACTGTACTTCGACGGTTGATGATGATGTAGAGCAAGAACACAAGGACGCAAGATCGCTGAAGAACACATATTGAGAACAGCCTATAAAAAAATAACAGATAGACGACATACCTTCACTCTATTACATTGTAGTAACTGAAGCCGCCAGTGTGTCAATATAGCGCTGACATCTTGAGTCTCGAGTCTGCGCATAGTGAAGTTGGAGCCCAAGGCTGTTTCTCAATTCCAAGAACGCAGAGAACGGACTTGCGTTCTCGTGGAGTCCGGTCTTGCCAGGTGACCTTGAAAGAACGAACTCGGAAGGACGCGAGGACACAGAACGCATCATTTGAGAATTGAGATGTGCTGCGAACTTGTTGCTCAACTGACCGTCCCAGCATCTTATAAGTGGCTAATGCACAATAAATACAACATAACATCACAAACAATTGTCATAACCTATTAAAAAATTTTTTTCACATTATTATAGACATATAGACATTGTTTTCATATCATTTTATATCTTTTTATTTCACCGCGTGTATTTATGAAAATGAGTAGACTTTGTGTTACATGCTTTTAAGATTATTTTTTTATATTCCAATAAAAATACTGCAGGCTTTCTTCAGGTTATCACTTTATTAAAATTAAGCAAAACAAACGGTTTACTTTCACGAGCCGTCACGTATTTGCGAGCTTGAAGCGTGAATCTCATAAGTGAGAAGGAGAACTTTAAAGCTTACAGGCTTCCGTATGTCGACTGCCCGCAGCGTCTTCTGGGATTTTTAACGGAATGAAGGATTTCATGAAGGATGAAGGCCCCCATGATCCTTTGCACAGGGAAGTTGTTTGGCATCACAGAATGGGTACAGGAGGCTTGGAGTTTGATTTTACCTTTAAATGTATGTATAGTATTTTTCTATTTATATTTATACGAGTTAGATTTGGTATATTATTATGGTCAAAACGACATTGTACTTCAACAAAAATACTTTACAGCTCCCTTTATCAGTCCATTCAAATGTTTAAAATTCACAGAAACAATATACAATATGGTGCAATAAACCAAAAATAAATAAATAAGTAAACTAACATTAGACAAAAGGTGCAGCTTGCACAATCTTTGTTTTTGGGGGGTCAGCCAGTGTACAAAATGTGCGACAAAGGTGCTTCCTTGATTGTCTCGTTAAGATGACGCAGAAGTGTGTTCCAAAAAAGATTTTTTTTGACCCCTACACCCTTCACCCCTTTGAAGCTCTCACTCCGGAGGGTAAACCCTTTAAAAGGGATTAGGGCATAGGGATGAGCCCTACCAAATAGAACGCAGGGAGAAACATACCTTGACATAGGACATCGTATTATTTCATTCGTACCGAATAGAATGATTAGATGAACATTTTATGGTCCTATGCCTTCCACAGATGATATATATTTCTAAAAATACATTTAGACCATTTAACATAGTGATTGCTCTCAGGATGTGAGGAGACTTTCAACTAGTATACCAAAAAAATGTTTCTGTAGAGAATCACCTATTGCACCTTTAAATTAAGCTCCTGTCTTTGTATCCTTTCGTGATTTGTGAGATACCGCATTTAACGACTTGATGTGGTGGTCATGACAGGAAATACAGGTTAATACTACTCTACGTTCAAAACCAATTTTCTGGTGCTTGTTTTGCCCCATAGACTGATTGTAAGAAATCATGATTTTTGTTTGTTTTATCTGAGTTAGTCGCAGTTTATCTTCAGTGGCATGGATGTTACATGTTTATTTTGTATTGAACCTGGAACATTTCTTTACCCTGCTGAAAAAACAGATAAAAACTGCTCAAAATCTGTTGGTCTGTCAAGACTGTCCTAGTGGTTTTAGAGGTGTTTTGGCCACTTGTCAGGCTGGGAGATCATATAACTAGCTAAACCAGTTGAGCACCAGGCTTGCCTGGTTACAAGTAAACCACATTAAAAGCTGATTTAAGGTTTTAGTTGTTGCTGTTGGATTTTTTCTTTTCTTTTCCCCAGCAGGATAAAGATTAATATTAATTAATGTTAAATATATAACTTGAATGATGCTGTAGTTGGTAGCATATTTATATGACATAAATAACTTGGCCTGGTTACAACCGAACATCTGCTGAGTTCCAACAACTGGATACAATATGAGAAGCTTAAGATAATATTTCATGAAAACCAAATGGTCACCCTCTATCAAACTGTCAAATACGTGTGAAAAAAGCTGTCGCTCCATCTGATTTCCAGCACATGTGATGTCTGTATGTCAGGTTTAGCTGGCAGCAGTATAATATTGCTTCAGTATTAAACAAGCATGGAGATCAGATTGGAACACAGGCCGAAACAGGAGAGGTTTTCCTCTGGTAGCTCAGGGCCGCTCGGCCTCATGGGTTTTAATTACCCTACGTCCTGTTGAAAAAGCCCTTTCACCATCTTAGAGCCGTCCAACACATTTTTCACTGCAAATTTAAACCATCTGCATTTATGTCTGCAGTCTTTATTTGGGCAGTGGGGCAAAGAGCCGGTCAAACATGCGCTTTGCTTCTTCCTTGATTGCTTCAGTAAGTTTTGCACCTTTCTGGGAGAAATGTCCTGCAGTCACGAAGTAGTGCATGAAGGCCAGTTTAACTCACTCACACCCCACACATCAATGCACCAAACACGCAATCATCTGTCTTCAGATGGAAATCCATCTCCAACATGCTTTTTTTCCCCCTCCGAAACAATTTTCTCTGTGAGGAAAACATCATATGTGTCAACCTGTTTTTTTCCAAATTTATTTTTGTTAATTTTTATGACTTGCTGTTTACACTAGACTTGCATTGAAGGAGTGACTAGAATATGGGCTTATTTTTACTTGGTCACTTCATTCATTTTGATTGACATTATCACATTATGACGTCATAGTGTGACAAAAAATCCACCTCTGCAGAAGAAAATCAACACCTACTTCTGCATCATTGCCTCTTTAGCCCCCCCAACCGATTAGTGCATGTCATGTAAATGCAGAAAAACAGTCTTTTGCATTGCCTTCCTTGTGATCCTAACATTAAGAAAGCTTGGATGAACTCTATTTTTAATGAAATTCTGGATTTGTTTTTAAACAAGACACAGTTCGACGCAGGCTTTTCAGACAGACTGAAATAAAAGTTAATGCAGTGATGACTATATTGGATCCGACAGCAATAAGTGTGAGTAACAATGTTTTTGTCACTATTGCTTTGTCTGTTACAGATCGTTTGATGACTATCTATACTGTGGGGTCACAGTCAAAATGTGGAATTATTCAATAGTAGTGTCCGGTTTTCCTTCTTTTTTGTCATTAGCCGATCACATGCCTGTTTAAAGTATCCTGTCTGTTGAAAAGGGAGTTTGACTGAGCAAAGATCAAAAAATTAACTTCTCCACAATGTTGTCTGCCATTTAAATGCACAAGCCCTTACATTTGAATGGATTCTGATTGGCTTTTGTGTTTTATTGTTCAACAGCTGGGGAAAAAAAATCGTTCTGAAAGTGATCCCAGTGATTTTGTTCCCCTACATCATTATCGCACAGAGCACAGAGCTCTGGGAGCAAAGTGAGCTAAACCCGAAAAAGGGCTCAAGGGTGAAAGCCTGAGCAAAATCTTTTGCTGTCTGGGCTCAGCTCTGGAGCAATGGAGGCCACAACAGGATGAAATTCCACAGGAGGGGCCTGCAACACTCGACCCCGCGACTTGATAATAATCAAGGAGCTTATGGCTGAGAGATTGCTCTAAGCTCGACCAGATAAAGCTACTACCAAAGGTCTAGAGAGCGGAGACTTTAGCATAGTGCTTTCTACTCTCTTGGAAGTCTAACAACGTTCAAGGATAACCACCGGGGAGGCTTTCTACAAAAGTCTACAACACCTGGCTATCTGTCTGTGCCTAACACCACTAGGGAACTAAAGCTCAGCATAGCGCTTTTACTCTAAGATCAAGAGGAGCCCCAGCTCGACCTAAACAAATTAAGGACGCTGTAAAGCCTGCTACTCACATTAATAGCCTAATGCAGAAGGCGAACCCTGGCTGGGGACAGCTCTCACAATGAGAGGAGGCATACTAGGATCACTAGCTGCCAGTCCTAAGCTGGAGAGGCTTACCTAGGAGTAGCCTACTCCAAGCCATGGCATGCAAGGAGGAGGAAAATCTACAGCATAACTGTCTCTGTCTAAAAGACACTCCTAAAGTACTAACCTAGGCCAGATATAGGGACAGCCCTAAAAGAAGGGCCGACACACATGCACTCATGACCTCCCTGGAGCTCAATGGAGTGGAGACTTCACCCTAACAACTCTAAAGAAAGGAGGCCGGCTCACAACACATGGTAGCTTCGAATAGAGACCCTCAAATGAGAGGAAGCTAGCTCACTCACCACAGGGTAATGTCAAGGCGGCCCAGTGTCAGCCCAGAGAGGGCCGACACCCACAGTCATGATCTATCTGGGGCTCAGAGGAGCGGAGGCTTTAGCATATCGCCTTTTACTCTCTCCCAGTTAAACGCCCCAATACATAAGTATATACCCGATTCCAAAAAAGTTGGGACACTGTACAAATTGTGAATAAAAAAGGAATGCAATAATTTACAAATCTCATAAACTTATATTTTATTCACAATAGAATATAGATAACATATCAAATGTTGAAAGTGAGACATTTTGGAATGTCATGACAAATATTGGCTCATTTTGGAAAATGAAAAAAAGTTGGGACAGGTAGCAATAAGAAGCCGGAAAAGTTAAATGTACATATAAGGAACAGCTGGAGGACCAATTTGCAACTTATTAGGTCAATTGGCAACATGATTGAAGCCATATCTAAACATGATCCAGAAGTGCAGGCATTTTCTCTGGGCCAAGGCTCATTTAAAATGGACTGTGGCAAAGTGGAAAACTGTTCTGTGGTCAGACAAATCAAAATTTGAAGTTCTTTTTGGAAACTGGGACGCCATATCATCCGGACTAAAGAGGACAAGGACAACCCAAGTTGTTATCAGCACTCAGTTCAGAAGCCTGCATCTCTGATGGTATGGGGTTGCATGAGTGCATGTGGCATGGGCAGCTTAAACATCTGGAAAGGCACCATCAATGCTGAAAGGTATATCCAAGTTCTAGAACAACATATGCTCCCATCCAGACGTCGTCTCTTTCAGGGAAGACCTTGCATTTCCAACATGACAATGCCAGACCACATACTGCATCACTTACAACATCATGGCTGCGTAGAAGAAGGATCCGAGTAATGAAATGGCCAGCCTGCAGTCCAGATCTTTCACCCATAGAAAACATTTGGCGCATCATAAAGAGGAAGATGCGACAAAGAAGACCTAAGACAGTTGAGCAACTAGAAGCCTGTATTAGACAAGAATGGGACAACATTCCTATTCCTAAACTTGAGCAACTTGTCTCCTCAGTCCCCAGACGTTTGCAGACTGTTAAAAAAAGAAGAGAGGATGCCACACAGTGGTAAACATGGCCTTGTCCCAACTTTTTTGAGATGTGCTGATGCCATGAAATTTAAAATCAGCTTATTTTCCCCTTAAATCTATGTTGTATTCTGAATAAAATATTGAAATTTGAAACTTCCACATCATTGCATTCTGTTTTATTCACAATTTTTACAGTGTCCCAACTTTTTGGAATTGGGTTTATATATATATATATATATATATATATAATATAAATATATATATATATATATTATAATCTAACACATAATAAAGAGCGAATCTGCTGCCGCGTATGTCCTTGCATATACGAGCAAGACCAGAGCTTTCAAAATATGCATAAAATACATGATGTAAACAGATGCGGAACAAAAAACGATTCTTCCAAGCAAACAGTTTCCTCAAAAACTGAACGCGCGCTCCTCACCCAAACATACAACACATGATGTTTTATAAACGTAGTTCAGGAGCAACAAGTCAAATAAGATACCCAATCATTTCATCATCTTAATCATTACGTCATCTCAACCAGCTGTCAACAATCTGTAATCAACGTATCTACCCAATCGGCATGAGTTCAGGCCTGTATATAATCACAGTCAAACTCACCCAAGGATCCTCGACAGTTTCCAGCATTTGGTCCCGCCCTAAGTTCCTAACATGTCTGAAGTCGCGGCCGATGAAGAATCTTTCATCCTCGAGGAATCTTTGCCACAATCCTCTGGCCTTAAGAACAATTTTTCTCCAATCCAACGGCATTATTTCGGAGGGCGTCAGCCCAAACAAACGGGTCCCTGCATGCCAAAACGCTGAGGCCTGTCACCACGTCCGAATCATCCGCGATATCCTTCTGTGTATTCCCTACTCTGGCCCATTCAATCATTACTGTCATAGAATAATGACAATAAGGCAGCCGAGCACCAAGCTCGAGTCTCGGGCAATGCCGCCTCTTCCCGCGACGGAACGGGCCTTCTTCCAGCGCCAGGCCGCCGCAGCAGGCCTTCAGTAAACCCGGAGCCGCGCCGCAGATCCAGTTCCCAGCCGGCTCACACTCTCCACTCCATCGGCTCAACCCCGCAAGAAGCACAGTTTAAATCCTTCTCGTCTTCTTTCCTGAATTTTCAGTCATTCCATCTGGATCAATGTTGATCGGGGGATTGTTTCTGTGACTTGCCGTTATAAATTACTGTGCCGCTTCCTTAAACACGCAAACAGTGGCTCATATATCACGTTCAGTTCGCACGCTGAATCACTATGAAACTCGGAACTTATTGTCATCGCTGTTCTGCGATTTATCAACAAATCGCTTGGAAACTTAAAGTAATAGTATGCATTTCTGTAACTTCAACCCACAGCTTCACTATTGAGACGAGGCACAGACTGGTAGGACAAATTCTTAAAAATTGTTCTTTTGCTGATGCATTTAAATAAATTTTACCGTTCCTATTCATCTGTATGTTCATCTATATTTAGAACTAGCAGAAATCTGTAAGTAACGTAACGAACCATAGACAAATAACCAGTGAATAAACTGTTATGTTGTATGTTCCTATGCAGTTTGATAAAGCATGGAATTTGATTTGAGCAATTTGAGTACCAGGTCTGGATAAGTATTGGGAAATAGAACTAAAAAGTAAACAAATAAATTTAATAAAAAAAAAAAAATCATTCAAGCAGCGTGTTCATGGTAAATTTAATGCTTGTTGAACACAATTGAATAAATCCAAGTTGCACATTTTTATTATGCAAAGCTCTCTTTTTACAAGCTAGTCTCTTTGATCTTTACTAAATGAAGGTGCACGTGACTCAAACCAGCAACAGTTAAAAGAACAAACGATCATCTAAATCAGTCTGTAGCCTACTTTTGCTGTTTGATGATTGTTCAACATCAATCAATTACAGTACAAACTGTAAACGACAGTATGGTATCAAACAGTCGTGCCAGAGGTGAATATATGCAGGTTATAAAGCATTTTAGGCTTATTAATAAAAATTAATAATCGACTTCTCAGCCTTGCACAGTTTTGCTGAACTCAAACAGAATTTATGGGCTTTAACTTAAATACAGTTAATTTCTAGGCCTCACCACATAAGGAAAAATAGGATATTTTTTTATTTGTTTCCATCTTCATAGATGGTCCAAACTGTTCTAAACAGGAACTGCTATCTTTGCTCAGCTATCTTCATGATGCGCATAATCCCGCAGGTCGCTTTTTAATCTCCTCTCTCTTGCTTCATCGATTCATGCACTAGAAGACAGGCGTCAGGCCGCAGTGAGCCTGGGCTGGGCCCCAGATTCCCCACTCTCCTCCTCCCTCCGCCTAGCCACACACCGCAGTTTCCCAGGTGCCACACCACATACAGCTCTCTTCGCCCTCTTGGCGAATGCCTTCCCTCCTAGCGTGAGGATGCCTCCGCTAGCAGAGCAAGCTCCGCTGTTTCATCCATTTCATCCCACCGTCTCTTACCCTATCCATTGTCTGTGGCCTGTAGATGTTAGCGTGAGGATGCCTCCGCTAATAGCGCAGGCCCGGTCATCAGTCGCAAAACTCTCTTTTTGTCTTTGGTCTACAGCTCAACCACGGACCTTAGCGTGAGGCTGCCTCCGCTAGCGGCGCAGGCCCAGATGCCATATTTTACTCCCCAGTTTCCCTCTTTTCTACACTTCTTGTTCCTCCCCAGGCTCCAGGGACTGACCCAAGCGTGAGGTTGCCTCCGCTAGCGGCGCAGGCCCAGAGGCCTTATTGGACTCCCAGCTTCCCTCTTTTCTACACTTCTTGTTCCTCCCCAGGCTCCAGGGACTGACCCAAGCGTGAGGTTGCCTCCGCTAGCGGCGCAGGCCCAGAGGCCTTATTGGACTCCCAGCTTCCCTCTTTTCTACACTTCTTGTTCCTCCCTAGGTTCCAGGGGCCAGCCCGAGCACGAGGCTGCCTCTGCAAGCGGCCTTGGTCCCAGCCATTCCTCCAGCCTGCCTTTCCTGATTTTCTCTTCTCAACATTACTTTATTTATATCATGTAAACAGCATTAAGAACCTCCAAGCTCCCAGCAGACCACTTTTCCCAGCAGACCACTTTTCCAGTAATTCGTTCCCCATAGGAGTAACAACCACAGCTGCTCAATAAGGCCTTTCCCAGCATCAGATTCAAACACTTGGTCACTGGTCATAAGAAGCTTTTAAGAACTACATCAAACTGTTTCCACATTAAAGAAGCCTAACAAACGCTTATCAGCTAGGTTTTCAGCTCCAGCTCATATTCTCACACATACCCACAAGCCGTATCAAACTCAACTAATACCATCATTCCAATAAAATGGGAATGATCTCATTGCCAGTGCAGCGATGTCGCCTCGGCTCCCGCAGGAGCTCAATTCTTCTGGCACTTCTCTCCACTGCCACAGCAGTGATGTCCCCTCGGCTCCCGCAGATCATTTCTTCTGGCTAATTTCTCCACTGCCGCAGCAGTGATGTCACCTCGGCTCCCACAGGGGCTCAGTTTCTCTGGCTTTTTCTCTCCACTGCCGCAGCAGTGATGTCACTTCGGCTCCACAGATCAGTTCTTCTAGCTAATTTCTCCACTGCCGCAGCAGTGATGTTGCCTCGGCTCCCGCAGATCAGTTCTTCTGGCTAATTTCTCCACTGCCGCAGCAGTGATGTCACCCCCGTTCCCACAGGAGCCCAGCTCTGCCCAAACTCGCCCTCATCCAATGTTGCAAGAAATCTCCCGGTCTTCAAACTAACCCTCTAAACAGATGATTCAAACCACCAGTCAAATCAGTCAAACTTCAATCTGACACCATGAGTATTGAGCTCCCATAAGAACCTCAGAAACAGTATACATTTTCTATTCTCGTTCAACTATGGCTGGGCTTATCCGTCCGATCGCTGCGAGTATTGAACTCCCGTCGGACTGCGCGAAAGCCCTCCCAGTTGAAAATAGCTAAACATTTTGCGTTTATGCCATCAGGGGCTTACCCGTCCATTCGCAGCGAGTATTGAACTCCCGTCGGACGTCGCTAGAGCGCTTACCAATCTAAAATAATTAAACGTTTACCTCACTGCCAGCAGGGGCTTACCCGTCCGATTGCAGTGAGTATTGAACTCCCGCCGGACGCCATGAGAGCCTCCCAATCCAAAATAACTAACGCTAACCTCACTGCCAGCGGGGGCTTACCCGTCCCGTACCAATTACTTTACCTGATTTATTTGTAAGTGTGAACTCGTGAAATGATGTTTTATAAACGTAGTTCAGGAGGAACAAGTCAAATAAGATACCCAATCATTTCATCATCTTAATCATTACGTCATCTCAACCAGCTGTCAACAATCTGTAATCAACGTATCTACCCAATCGGCATGAGTTCAGGCCTGTATATAATCACAGTCAAACTCACCCAAGGATCCTCGACAGTTTCCAGAATCCCTCCACCACCCCGTCTCCTCACACTCTCTGGATTACTTCATATAATCTAAAAGGAGGGGGGGGGTACTCTGTGTTCGGGCCGATTACCGAGCTCGGAGCCCTCTCCCCGGACAGCATGCCAAATACGTTTACCAATTAATTTACCTGACTTATTTGTAAGTGTGAACTCGTGAAACAAGTAATGTGTGTGATTAACTCTCTGAGGTCTGAAAACGCGCCGGCGCGTTTTGCAGGATTTTTTTCACATTGCAGCAAAACAGACTTAAAATACTCTGTCATTTCTTGTCATAGAGACATAAGTAATATATAAATTGAAACTATAGAATGTCTTCTTTTATTTGTGTACACTCAGAGTAAAAACACAATGTTGTGCTTTTTTGTAAAATAAAGAAAACTAACATGATGTGTGATCTCTCCCTCTGAACGAAGTCCAATCTGATAGTTCTCAGAAAATGAACTGTAACTTATAAATACTAATGACAAAAAAAATTACACTTATGTCTAAAGAAACGTTGAAATGTCAGGTTTTAAATCATGTAAGTCAAATCAAAAATAAACATTCTGTGTTTATGTAATCTGTATGAAAAGAGAGCCATGTCAGAAGTCTGTGATTCAGCTCATTATCGGCTAATGCGGCCACGCCCACGGAGCCAGCTCTATTCAGAGGCAAATTCAGAGGCAATACATGCATACATCGTCTCAATCGTGTATTTATTGTCTTGAAAAGTGTTTATTTGGATGGTAAAGCCATGGTTAGCGATCTCTAGAAGACATGCCGTTAGTTCCTAGTTCCTTTTCTTCTTTATATGAATTTGTGGCCTAAAGGTGTACAGAGAGCGCCCTCCGGCTGCAAGTATGAATTAAAAACACCATTCCTGAAATGTCCTCTTCTTCTTTAGAATAATTTGTGGACTAAATGTGCACAGAGAGCGCCCTCCGGCTGCAAGTATGAATTAAAAACACAGTATCCAGCACTCATAGTGATGACAATAAATATTACTTCTCAGTATAGAAAATTGACATAAATATATAAGAATCCATCAATATTTCTCCAAATGTGCATGCTTTTAAGCTAAAAGCCTATATGAAATGCCACAGAGGTAACATAATTGTTCAGACACTTTGCATCACAGAAATAAATTATATTTTAAAAAAATATAATAGAATACAATTATTTTAAATTGTAATAATATTTCACAGTATTGCTGTTTATGAGCTGAGACATGATTACAGAGGGTTTTTTTCACAGCCTACCTGACTGAAAGACCTCATTAATATGCAAGTCATTTCAGTCCATTATTATGCAATTATTTTGTCTTCTCAGGTGTAAATGGCCCATTATTCATGCAGATTCACGCCTCCACGCATACTGTGTTTCTTGACAAAAAGTGTCTTACAAAATTTAAATCTCTCTATTGTTTATATGAAGGAGCAGTCAGCATTATTTTTACATAATTCTGAAGCAAAAACTCTAGTCTACAACCTCCAATAACCAGAAGTCTTGTGAACACAGATTTAATATACTTTTTTTGGCCTTATTTCAGTGACTTAAGTTTTTTGTTTTTTCAATAACCACGCATAAACATTATTCCTTCAGAAACACAAACATGTACATACATGTTCCTCACATATTATTGTAGCCTAGTTTGTGCTGAATACAGTGTAATGACACTTTTGTCATTTATATGTTTATGAACAACTGAAAAAAGCACTAATGTCAGGGCATGTCAAAACTTCTCCAAGCCCCAAATCAGCCTCAGACTCCAGAGGGTTAAGTGTCAAAAACTTTGAACCAAATGTAATCACTCTAATACAAAAGAGCACAGACTGCCGATATTGAGGATGCAAAAGACAAAGCATCCTCAAACAGCACAACACTCTCATCAGCTGCTGAAGTAAAATAAACTAAATAAACATACGAAATAAACACATACAAACACTTCAGTCGAACTTCTTCTGTGCGCATCAAGCACAAAAGATTGTCCCTCTTCCCACAGGAAGAGAGACAAACGAGAGTGGAGCTTCCTCAGAGGGAAAAGCTCTCACAAGAACATGTAAAGAACTCTCAAGTACTGAACATGCATTTTCTAACAAAGGACGCACAAGTCATCAAAGCATCAAATATCTAAGACACAGATGTACACACCGCTTGAAACGTCTGTTTAAAAAATCCATTCTTACCTAGAACAGCACTTGAACAGCATTTAGACAAAACAGTCCCTGAAGACGAAAAGAGGTTGACTTGTTCTTTTGGCACCCCTTATGTGCGTTCGGGTCACACTAGTAGTGATGTCATAGGCAGTTGCCGGCCAATACGATTGGTATGATTTGATAGCGTTTCAGACACCGGTTTCCGCGGAGGCATTCCCCATAGCGCTAGATGCAGTGCGAGTTCCCTTTCGAAAGGGAATCAGTGTATTCACATCTCCTGTCAGTGGTCATAATGTTATGCCTGATCGTGTATATTAATTATTTATAATTTAGAGCTGTTGGGATTAATTTCCTGGGTAACAGCATACTTCTGTCATTCGGTTGTGTGTGTTTATGTCATATTCATAAATATAGGAATGAAGATCAGGCTATGCTATATTCAGTGGAAGGTGTCGTAGTAGCTCAAAGCTACAACAACTGAACCTTGAACCAAAGACATTGCAAGATAAAAGAGAAAACAACAGTACCCACATAATAAAACACAAAGCAACATTGTTTGCATAGCATCACATTAAATAACCTAGACAAGTTATAACTATTTTGCCTTATCTGATAAAAACAGCACTAGGGATTGTAAAGTTTACATATGTGGCCTGAAAAACCAGATGCATTTAAAGCAGAGTTGCTTCTTGTATTTGCATTTCATTACAAATGCATTTACACTTGGTCTAGGTCTAGATAGGTGTCTGATCTGTAAAATGCATGAAGTGTACATGTAAATACCACCATTGAGAGTTTTGGGTGGGCTCTGCCTTGGACCAGTAAGCAACCGCACAGCAATGTGCTGACAACCACTCAGAACAAACACCTCTGCAACTGTATTACAAAGCCCTGGCAGATGCTCTAGCATCACATAGTTTATTCCTCACATGTTCTTCAGGAAATACTGTATAAAAAAATCTAATTTCTAAAATTATTTTACAGTGTTTACAATAACTGGAGTATGTTTTATTTTGAGAGAAGCTGTGGAAACTGTGTTTGGTTGGAAGCAAAAATGATATCATTACAGTCCTGGAAGAATCACATTATATTTCCTAAAACCAGCAATTACGTAAAAAAAAAAAAAAAGAAAAAAAAAAAAAAAAAAAGAGTCTTTTCCTGAATGCTTCTACCTTTCTTGAAGGGTGTCAAAGCAGCAGTATACGCCGGCCTCATTACTCACTTCCCACCTGATTTAACTTACACTGAAGTGGCTATTGCATTTTCATAGCTCAAAACCCAAAGGTAATCTAAAGCAGAGCCCACTCCATGGACACTGCCAACGCACCACGCAAGAGGCATGCAATTCCTCCACAACTCAGCTCGGATCACCAACATCAGAGGATTTCAGGGCAGTAAAGTCAAGGCAACCTGTAGTTCACTCAGACCGTTTTATCAAAACAAGCGTTTGCTTGAGTCTTATAATTATAGGTTAACGCACAGAGTTGGATTCAAGCATCGCTGCGCAGTAATATCCTTTGAGATCTTGTTGGATTTGTGACTGTGGATCGGTTGTGCATCAGTGACATCGCCTGGGTTCTAAATGATACCAAATGTTGAAGTTTGCCCCTATTTCAAACAGCAGGGTAATTGTGGGTATGCATCAGTCAGATCTTGATTTAGACTTCAATGCTGTCTGTCTGCACCTCATGAAGAGATCCAAGAGGTTTCACATTTTATGGTGGAAAATTAAAAGTCTTCATGCTGAGAGTGTATGAAACGGCATTTGGTATTGTTTGCTTTGGTAGAAATATTTTTTTTCTCCATCGCCAACTTGCCTCTGGGATTTTGGGATACGAAATTGCTGCATACCCACTCTTCTATCTACTTAAAGTTTCCATCTAGCTTTATATATATATATATATATATATATATATATATATATATATATATATATATATATATATATATATATATACGTTATGCTTTCATGTGTTCCCCATCTGTTCATCTCAGTGTTGATCTGCATCCCAATATAATTTATTTTTGTCAGTGGAAAGCTTAAAGGCATGGTTCATCCCAAAATTAAAATTCCGTCAACATTTACTTAGTTTCATGTTTAGCCAAACCTGTATAATTTTCTTTTTTCCAGTAATGCAAAAAGAGATATTTTGAAAAATGTTCAAGCCTCTGTTTTCTGTATCAGAGTTAACTAACACTAAACCCATTTAAAATGTTAATTGAAATAAAATAAATGTTAACTGAAATAAAATAAAATATATATTTAATTTTTTTTTTTATTTCAACTAGTTGCCCAGGCAAAAATTTCCATTTTCATTTAGTTTAACTAAAACTTAAATAAAAATGAATAAAAACTGTATGTAAAAAAACTAAACAAAAACTAATAATAAAAATGTCTAAAACTTTAAAATTAAAAAGAAAATAGAAAAATATTTTTTAATAAAAAATATAATGACAAAAAAATAATACTCTTATGTGTAACAAAAGCATATAGTGAACAACAAGACAAAAAGCTCAATAACAGTAGTTTATAAAATTTGTGTGCTTTGTGTGTAAGGAATCAGAAGACTTGAAATAAAGGTCAAAAATACTGTTATGCTGCATTTTATGTCCTTTTTGGAGCTTGACATCCCCATTTCACTAAATACTTTTGTTGTTTATGGAAAAGCGGCAAAAAAGAAAGAAAATCAATTTGGATTTGGATTAACATGCGAATAAGTACATCATGACATTATTTTTATTTTTATGTGAACTGCTATGCTAATTTGATATGTGAAACCAAACATTCCATCAAAATGCTTACGATATCAACTTAACACCTTCTTTTGCAGTCGGTGTAAACAGCTGCTACCTACTCGCAGTAAGTCACCGTATCGCTCTGCAGAGCGTGGAATGACCCTTCTGCGGTCTTAATATGAGCCATCCTGCTCTGAGCACAGGGTTCCAGTGGTGTCAGGCCCTGCTGCATGCTGGGAAGATTGAGAGGGTGAGAGTGATGAGGTGGAACAATGTCACTCACACACGTGTGTTTGTTTAGGATTTGGCACTCGGCAGCTTCCAGAGAAGGTGTCAGAATGGAGCCTCACTTCTGTTTCACACGTCCTTTTTCTGAAACTAGAGTGCATGTCATGCAGGGCTTGAGAATAATGATGAAAGCATTGCTGCATTTTCTTACATTCAGTGTTGTCATAATATCAAACTTTAGTCACTACCAATGCCAGTAAAATTTCATTAATCTAACCAGTATGACCACGATAATGATAATGTGATAAGGACCGTGTTTATGTTTACAGTCAAACCAAAAATTATTCAGACGTTTTTGATATTTTTGTTACATTTTTATTGCCTGGCAAGTCCAGAATGATATATCTTCTACAAGATATATCAGTCTGGTCAGTCCGCCCTCCGTTGCGATTCGAGTCAACTCCAAACCGTACCGTGCAATCAGATTCGTTTATTTCAGTGACGCAAACAGTGTGGTGAAAGTCCCTTCAATATCAGTTGGCAATAACACCACGTATTCTCAAATTCTTACCGCAACAACGACACAAGTCATTAATGGCGCTCTCTCTAGCACTAGCCATGTTAAACTACTCTCCGTGCTTGCCAAAAAACTATTGTGCTTGCCCGGGGCCATTTATTTACTTTTCGCTGTTGACTCTCTTGTCGCTTTGCTAACGTCATATCCGCCCTTCTCTGATTGGTTTACTCCGCTTCCTGTTTGCTCGGATTTGCTCCACCCTAGAAATCGAATTGATTCAATGGCGACCAGACTCATCCGCTGGTAGACAGCTGTGAGGCTGGATTTTACAGGCAAACATTTTTACTAGAGGGGATTGCAAAATAAAGTAAACTGTGACATATTATACCCAAAAATTCTTCATACAGTGGACTACCAGTAAAATTGTTAAAAATTTGGAACCAAAAATTATTCAGACACTTTGACCTGACCATGTTTTGCTTAAGTGTATGGAAGAGGATTAGGGCCAAGCAATAAAAAAATAAATAAAACCATTTTGAGATTAAAGTTGTTAAATTTCGAGAAAAAACTTGTTAAATTTCAAGAAAAAAGTCTAAATAAAATGTTGAGAATAAACTCATTAAATTACGAGAAAAAAGTCGTTAAATTACGAGAACAAATTTGTTAAATTATGAGAAAAATGTCATTCAATTTCGAGAAAAAAGTCGAGATAAAATGTTGAGAATAAACTCATTAAATTATGAGAAAAAAGTCGTTAAATTACGAGAACAAATTCGTTAAATTACGACTTTTTTTCTCGTAATTTAATGACTTTATTTAATGAGTTTATTCTCAACATTTTATCTCGACTTTTTTCTCGTAATTTAATGACTTTTTTTCTCATAATTTAATGAGTTTATTCTCAACATTTTATCTTGAATTTTTTCTCGAAATTTAACGACATTTTTCTCATAATTTAACGAATTTGTTCTCGTAATTTTACGACTTTTCTCTCGTAATGTAATGACTTTATTCTCAACATTTTATCTCGACTTTTTTCTCGAAATTTAACAAGTTTTTTCTCGAAATTTAACAACTTTAATCTCGAGATGGTTTTATTTTTTTATTATTGCTTGGCCCTAATCCTCTGAGATCTTGTCATATTTTATTACCATTTTTTTAAAACTATAGTCAATAAAATGTAATATTTTACATACTTTAATTTTTATTATTTTAATAATATTTTATGCTATAATTTTACATGTACACTATGTAAAGTTTGCAGAGTTATGTTAGTTTTGTCCTAGCCGCTGCTTTATAAACTGACTAGAGTTCAAATTGAGATATTAGACTTTTGTTTTCTGACTTGAGAGCAATAATTAAGATATTAAATCTAATTTGTCTAATTTCACATCTCACCACAATCCATAAACTTCATCAAAAGTTTACTTCATTCTCCAAACGATTGATTTAGAAACCACCATAGAGACTGTGATTAGAGACATCCATAACCAGACAGATTAAGATTTATGCTTGCGCATCAGAAAATTGCTTTTTCATGGTTTCTAAGGGCTGTCGTCCACCGTCTCTGACTCATAGCAGTATTTATGGAGAGTGAATGACTGAGCTTTGGCTCCTTGCACTCATATCTCCTCTTCACCTCCTCTATCCATCCTTGCCTGTCCTTAGCTAAAGGGAATCCCAAGTTTACCAAGGTGTACGGTTTTCATCAAAATACCATATTTACTACAGGGTGGCCACCAAGAACACCCTTGCAACTGCATATCAACTTTTTTTTATTTTTCCCTTTTTCATGATTGCATACTATTGTGCACATGTTCTTTTTAGTGAAATATTTGGGAAATTGTGATGCTGCAACATGTTTAATGTTTATGTTGTGTTTTGTTGCGGCCCCAGTGTCATCTGATGTTTAAACATGGTTTTAACTGGAAGTTGGAAGGAAGATTATCCACAGGAGGGCAGTGTTTCTTAAAATTTGCCCATGGCTCGGCACAAGCATGACCTTGAAGCAGGACTGGGAATGAGTTGATGCTGCATTTAAGGTCTTACATTCATTTACAAAGGTTTACACACACACACACACACACATATTAGTGCTGTCAATGAATTAAAAATATTAATTAATCACACATTTTTCTATAATTAATGGCGATTAATCACACATTAAAGTTTTTAATATAGTTTTATATTGTAATCATTTCACATTTAATCTCCAAATTAATGTAGAAACAACATGAAGACAGTATATTTTAATTATATAATCTTTCTAGGTAGGAAATATCCAGAATCAAAGCAGTTATCAAACACTTTACAGTCTTCACTGCATAATTTAAATTAAAATATAGACAAAAGTTATTCAGTTAAGAACAGTTAATGAGTTTCTATTTATTTTGTTCTTTGATTAACATTAATGGCAGACTGAAGCAGGTTTATTAGGCTGCTGTCACTTTAGGACCTGCTGCACATGACGCGGATCTGCATCCTATTTTCTCACAATTCTTTGTGTTCATTTAAGAGTTTATTTAACTCATTTAAGACTGTGCTTACGAGGATACTCCACAAAACGGTCATTTTGGCAACATTTTGTGTGTTTTTGTCCGTTCAAGTGCGAAAGAGAATTCAGTGTGTTCAGTGTTAGTAGGTAGCACAATTCAACAGTGGGTAAATAATGCTACCTGCATCAATTTCATGTGGTTTGAGGCTTTATTAATATGAACGTTCTTACTTGTACCTACCCCTACCCTAACCCTATCTTTAAAACCGTTAAAACCGTTATAATATATATATATATATATATATATATATATATATATATATATATATATATATATATATATATATATATATATAGCCTTGGTGAGCAGGCGAAACTTCTTTTAAAAACATATAGTGGTTATATATATATAAGGTATAAGATGTATGTTAATCATTCAACTCAATTGACCCTTCGCAAAGACCCGCCCCCCTTAGTTACTGTTGCTTTGTCCGACAAGCCATGGCGCTGTCATGTCACACAGAGTGAAAAATACATCACAGAGCAAAGAAGACACTGACAACACGTCGACAGACAAAACACAGTAGGTTACTTATGATATTAAACAAATTCCCATCTTTCAAATTGTGTAATTTTTTAAAGAAATTCAAACAATAAAACGTGAATACTAATTACTAGTTAATTTATAGCATCAAATAAACATGAATGAACATGAGAAGGATTGTTGTTTCAAATGCGGAAAGACGTCAGTACACACCATTTTTCAAGTTCAAGTCCACCGAGGTTAATTTTCTAACTCCTGACTGCTTTGTCGGAGAAAACGGCAGATTCGACGTTATGATTGGTTAGATCGCTTGTCAATCAAACTCCCGGTGAAAGGTTAAATTGTGTATGACTGCATTTTGCATGTTCCTCTGACAAATTCAGTTTGAGTTAGAGTTATGCTTAACAATGTGCTTGTTTGACAGCATTGTTGATCATGGACAAAAGACGCTGATCCAGGAACTCAACCTACTTGGAAACTTCATAGTCACATCTTTTCAGCAAAGAACAGAGGATGAATCATGATCTTACAGGTGATATCAGCTTTAGATAACGTCTCTATGCATTAGTTCCACCCTCCTCTTATAAAGTGTCTCGTTTACTGCCAGCACGCTGGAGGTGTTTAAGGATTGCGTCCCGCCGCCTCCGTGGTCCCCTGAGCTTCACACTTCATTTGTACGGAAATCTCCCAGCGGCAGCAAATACTTCATGAGCACTGCCAGCATAAATCATCAGGCCCGACAAACCAGTCTGCAACCTTCAGACAGCCATGGGACACTAAGGGTCTCTATTTTCAGATGTCCCGCAGGTTTTGCCGTGTTAAAGGCGTTGGGGCATTGTCCTTGGCACACCTCCAGCCAAACTGGGACAGTACAATGCAGATTTGATTGCTTGTGAAGTGATTTGGAGCAACCAGGGGCTTAACTGTATGAGAAATGAGTGACTCTTACAACACGCTGTGAAACCAGAAGCCTCCTATTTCATCCAGAGAGAACTATAGGAAATGATGCGTAAATCAGTGAAAGAAAGGCACTGAGGTGAAAAGACTTATGTTCAATTAAAAAAAAATAATAATAAGTTCAATGAAATTAATTAAATTAAATTAAATTAATGAAAACATTTACCAAATGAATTACAGATTTTCAACAACAACAACAACGGCCAATTATTTTAACAACTTAATTAAAGTCATGAATGAACATTGAAAATAAAAAATAATTTTGATGCAATGACATTGAAACCCATTTCAAACCAATTTTAATTAGCAGAGTGTGAGAGTGTTATATATATAATTTATGCATTATTGTGGTTATATTTATATTTTTATTCATGTAGTCCTAGTGCAAATTTATGATTTTACAAATTAAGTTGGAAAATTGTGTTGCAACAAGAAACTAAGCTATATTTATCAGTAACCACTCTGAGTTTTGTCTTTAAATGGCCAGAGATGCTGTTCCTTATTCTTAGATCTTCTCAGCGTTTGGCTTTTGCACTATCACTACTTGTTTATTTTAACTGAAAACCATCAGGCAACGTGCCAACCCACAAATGAAAACAAAATCGGAGAACTTTTATCAATTAGCCTTGATAAAGATGACAGAACATTCAGCACAATGTTCATTTTCAAAAGGAAACACACGTGTTTTGTCTTAAAACAATGTAATAGTGTCGAGCCCGCTCTAAGTAGCGCTAAATAAGCCCATTGAGTCGTTTCCTGGCTGAGGTGATCCAAACCAAACATTGATCCAAGCTGAACTTATGGATGTTTGCGTTCATTGATAGGGCCGTTTAAAGACCCTCAGTGCAGGTTTAGACAAACAGTTGGCATCGTGTTTGAACAGCTCACAGCATTAGCCGATCTGTTTCATGTGTCACATTAACGTGCATTAATCATCACATGCTGCATAATGGAGCATTTGTCTGTCTTGAAGTGTATGTTATGAATGTCTTTGGTGGAAATTTAGAATATAGTCAGGAAAAGTGACAGGAAATCATATAAAATCTCATGGAGATTTGGGCCTACATATTCTGGCAAGATATGCACAGATAAGGCCCGTTCAACAAACTGACTCGAAGAAGTTTAAACATTGCTATGTTCTTCAAGTTGAAGTACCATTGCACAATGTAAGCCAGGGACGAAAACCTCTCATGGATTATCTCAGATTTTCATCAGAGCTGTTCAGAAAGCCCTATTTATTTTCAGCGTGTATGATGGGGAAGTGTAATGTAAAATACAGCCCAGATATATCTTTCATTCTTTGCAAAGATTAAGAAGTGCAAAATCATAGAACCCAGACAACCACAAAACCAGCAGTACAACCTTGGTTCTGTTCAGTTAAATTCAGTTTAGTTCAGTTAAGATCAATTTAGTCAAGTTTCAGCAAAATTTGCAAACATCTGGCAAATGTCATTTCTAAATGTAACAGATGTTCCATGTTTTTCATTTCCAGTCAGTTTAGCTATGGTAAGTTAAATTTGGTTCAGTTTGGCTGAGTTCAGTTCAGTAAGCAAGTTGAACTCAAAATTGAACCATACAGAATTTAATACTGTATGCTATATTTAATACTATTTACTGTAGTTCAGTTCAGCTACAGTATTAAATTCTGTATGGTTCAATTTTGAGTTCAACAGAACTATGTAAATGTCATTTCTAACTGTAGCAGATGTTCCATTATGTTTTCATTTCAGATCAGTTCAGCTATGGTAAGTTCAGATCTGTTTGGCTCAGTTTAAAAAAAGACCAGTTTAGTGTTAGTTCAGTTCAGTTATGGCTAAGTAAATACTTATTTAGTTATTATTTACAGTAGTTCAGTTCAGCTACAGTATGTTCAGGTAAATTTATTTTAGTTAAGTTCAACAATACTGTTGGCAAGTGTCATTTTATAACTGTAGCAGATGTTCTGTTATGTTTTCTTTTCAGCTGTTTTGTTTTCTTGTTCAGCTATATATGTGTATATATATATATATATATATATATATATATATATATGTATGTATATGTATATATATATATATATATATATATATATATATATATATATATATGTATGTATATGTATATATATATATGTATGTGCTGTTTTGTTTTCTTGTTCAGCTATATATGTGTATATATATATATATATATATATATATATATATATATATATATATATATGTATGTATATGTATATATATATATATATATATATATATATGTATGTATATATATATATGTATATACAGTGCCCTTCACAAATATTGCCACCCTTAGTAAATGAGCAAAGGTGACTTTGAAAATAAATCTGCATTGTTTATCCTTTTGATCTTTCATTCAAAAAAATCACAAAATTGTAACCTTTAATCAAAGTAATACAATTGAAAGTGGGGGGAAACTCACATTATAAAATAAATGTTTTTCTCCAATATATGTTGGCCACAATTATTGGCCCCTAGAATATTTAAGTATGAGTAAAATATCTCTGAAGTATATTCCCATTCATATTTACATTTTTTAGCACACCAGAGTGACTAGGAGCATGAAATTGTCCAGCCATGACAGAAGTATAAACATGAGGAAACACAAAAGGCCAAATTCACTTAATCATTCATCACAATGAGTAAAACTAAAGAAAATAGTTCTGATGTGCAGCAAAAGATTGTTGAGCTTCACAAAATAGAAAATGGCTATAAGAAAAAACAGCTAAAGCATTGAAAATCCCCATTTTCACCATCAGGGCAATAATTAAGACGTTCCAATCAACTAAAGATGTTACAAATCTGCCTGGAAGAGGACGTGTGTCTAAATTGTCCTAATGTGCGGTGAGGAGGAAAGTTTGAGTGGACAAAGACTCTCCAAGGGTTACAGCTGGAGAATTGCAGAGATTAGTTGAGTCTTGAGCCTCAGAAAACCTAAAAAAAATTATCAAACAACACCTACATCCCCACAAGTTGTTCGGGAGGGTTTCAAGAAAAATCCTCTGCTCTCATCCAGAAACAATCTCCAGCATATTCAGTTGTCAGACAAGACTGGAACTTCAAACGGGACCAGCTTCTATGGTCAGATGAAACTAAAAAAAGAGCTTTTTGGCAGCAAACCCACCAGATGGGTTTGGTGCACACATGGATAAAAAGTACTCTATGCCCACGGTTAAATATACATTGTGGAACTGTTTTTCTGCTGGAGGTCCTGGACATCTTGTTCAGATACATGGTATCATGGATTCTATCAAATACCAACAGATAAAAAAACAAAACCTGATTGCTAGAAATCCAAAAAATGGGCCATGGTTGGATCTTCCATCTTGACAATGATCAAAACCAACACAAAAATTTGTCACTGAACACAAAACCAAGGTTCTGCCATGACTATCCCAGTCCCCTGACCTGAAGGAATGGTCTCTGATTTCTTGTCAGGTGTTCTCCAAACTCGTCAGGCATTATAGAAGAAGACTCAGAGATGTTATCTTGGGAAAGGGACGTTGCAATAATTGGGTGCCAATAATTGTGGCCAACATGAACTAGAGAAAAACATTTCTTTCATAATGTGAGTTTCCCCCGCTTTCAATTGTTTTACTTAAATGAAAGGTTAAAATTTTGTGAATTCTTTTAATGAAAGATCACAAGAATAAACAATGCAGATTTATTTTCATAGCCACCCTTGCTCATATTTACTAAGGGTGCCAATATTTGTGGAGGGCTCTAGTTTGGTTAAGCATGGTTCAGTTCAGCTAAGTTTATTTCTCTTAGATTTAACTCAGCTTAGTTTAGTCAGTTCTATTTAGTTCAGCTCTCTGACAATAACAAAATTCTTCCTGATTGTAACAATGAAACATGCATTTTCTACGAAGCTGCTTCAAAACAATGTATTGTGAAAAGCGTTATACAAATAAACTTGAATTGAATTCAGCTCAATTCAGTTCAATTAAGTTCAGTTTAGTTCGGTTAAGATTGAGTTAAGTTCAACAGAACATTTCTAACTGTAGCAGATGTTCCATGTTTTCATTTCCAGTCAGTTCAGCTATATGTGGGTTCAGTTTTGTTCAGCTAAATTTAATTCAGTTCACTTCAGTTCATTTAGAGTCAGTTCAGGTTAGTGTCAGTTCAGTTTAATAAAACTGCTGATGATTAAATGACATTTTGAAATTTTCTCTGTTTTTATGTTCAGTTCATTTCAGCTATCTTCAGTTCAATTTGATTGCATTTTGATTGCATTCAATTAAATTCAGTTCCACTCAGTTTGGTTAAGATCAGTTCAGTTCAGTTTACCACAGCTAAGTTTAGTTTCCTTTAAATTTAATTTAAATCTTCTGTTAATTTCAATTCAATACAGTTGAGTTGAGTTGAGTTCAGCTAAGTTCAATGTAATTTAGTTCCATGAAACTGCTGGCTGCTGAACAACATGTTTAAATGTAACAGATTGTGAACATGTTTTAGTAAGCATGACTCAGATACAGACATTTAATGAAGTACTTCCTTAATGATTCGCTCTTGTTGGTCGAGGGGTTTTCCATTGCAGCCATATAATACAGAGAACTGTCAAACCAGCAGTGCCTGAGGTTGTTTTTAACTGGAGCTCAGTGAGACAGCAGTGAAAGAAGTTTTTCTTGCTCCCCTTGGTGCTTGGTTTCTAGGAAGCACCTGCTCTTGAGGTGTTTTTAATAAAGTCAATCATGATGGCAAGACATTTTATTATTGAAAAGCGGTGGAAAGTAAATTTACATTTATAACTTTTATGCACTTGTATAATATTTGGCCTTTATCATTAACTGTTTCATGCATATTGTCCCTAGAATAGGACAAATTCAGAAAATCTACAAAAACTGCACATTTGTGTTTGGGTCATTGACAAATAAAGCTTCAAAAAAGGTGTTTTCAAAATGTTTTTCAAAACTGATGTCATGCATATTTTTTAGTCATGAACAATGTGTTTAAACAGTTGTTAAATAACATTTCAGAGTGTTTAAATTCATTGTTTGACTGTTTTTATATCAGGCGGTACAACCAAATAGTTGTATGTATATACTGTAATTGTATCACCTGACATGGACCAACTGTAGACTATATAAAACAATGGACGTAGTGTCCGTGGCATCACCCGTAGGCTTCTGAAGAGCATTTTTGAATCCCAAAGTGGGCGGAGTCAGCTGGCAGTCACCGTCTTGGCAGCGCGTCACCCACAGATAACTGAAAAAGGGCAAAGAGGCGGGGAATGGGAGGAGCTAACAGACAGCAGACAAACGTCTAGTAGTGACAGCAGCGGCAATCCACCTGTCACTCAAGTGGCCACGCCCTTAATTATGCAGAACTTTAAGGCTTTTTACTCTGCTGCTAGGATCATTTGGGGTCCTCTGGATGATGCATTATCATGTTTACTGTTGTCTGTACATGTTTTTTAGTTTTGCCACCCTGACATTTCAGAATATACAAATTGCTCGACATAAGTACTTCAATTATCTCAACAGCTTTAAAACTACTGATACCTATAACATTTGTTTATATGTAAGGTTTCAAATCTAAAAAAGTGCCACAGTATTTAGTTTTTAATTTTTTATTATTAAGACACTATTTTAAATAGTTTTCTTAGTCTGTTCATTTGTTCGGATAGTTGTACCACCTGACATTTTGGGGGTTTAAGATGACAAAATACAAAATAATATGTATTAATTCAAACTATATAGGTTTTATAGAATAAAGTGACATGTCATAAATTTATCAAATTATTTCAAAAGGAAATATTACACTCGGACACAAAATTATGCATGCCTTGTCATTGACCCATTTATCAAACTAATGAAATGAAAAAGTAAACAATGAGTTATAACAAAAAGCCATTTTTATTCTCAAAGACAAATGATACAATCATCAGAAACGCTCAAAAATCTCACAATATTTTTACTGGATTGTTTGTCCCATACAAACAGGTTAAAGTTTCACAAACAGGACTGTTGAAACTGAAACATCTGTACAGTATGTGCAAGGAAGTTGTTTACAAACAAAGCATTGTGATGAATCAAAATGATGTATATTTCAATAGCATTGTGTTTCCAGGGTCCAGAAACGAAAATAACAAAGCGCAAAATATGTCGCAGAAGCATTTGGTTTTCTTCATATTTAAACTGACCTTGCGTACTGGCAATATAAATGAAATTTGCAAATAGATATTCCAAGGAGAATCCCAAAACTCTCTGAATGTCTGTGATAATGACAAAACATATGTAAATTAACTTTCAATGCTTGTTTGAACGTATAGAACAGATATAAATAGTTTTATGGAAGGAATCTCTGCTAGTTGACCCAGAAGTTGCAAAGGTACTACATAAAAAAGGGTGAATGAAAAACATAGTCTACAGCCCAAAAGCATAGAAATATTTTGGCCCTGTGACATGTTTGATTAAGACAGACCAATGTTGTTCTTGTGTTATCAGGCATGTTGAAGCAATTAAACATGGATTCATAAAAAGTTAACAGTGCAGAGGTTCTTTACATTTGCAGTTACCTGCTTGCAGTTTTTGTAAACATTCTGTAAACATAAACGCTCTCCTCATACCAGAAGACACCACGGTAAAGAAAAGGCAAAATCAAAGGGCAGTTAAGGACAGCAGTGTAAGTGATGTTTTTGTTACTGAACTCAAACAAATGGGGTTTAATACTGTACAGAACAAATAGCTGGGGTTAAAAAGCTTACAGGCTTGTTTTAAGATCATTTTAATTGGGTGAATCTCTCAAAACTGACCAAGAACATGTTCAGGTTACATTTTGTCACAAAAATCAAAGGGAAAAAACATGACATATTTTGCATGAAGTTTAGGACCATGTTTGGCTTATGTTTAGAATGTTTTACATTGAGACATTACTTTTAATAATTATTCATTACTGTAACATGAAAAAAAAAAAAAAAATGCATATATATTTTTAGTTACCATTGTATTGGATTTAATTGATGAATTGATGCTAATGTATGTAATTTATTGTGCCAAAACAGAAAACAGTTAGTCAAGGAAGAAAATTTTCTTAATTGTCATTATGTCATTATGCAAAAAAAGACTTCATTTTACTTCATGCAAAATATAAGTTCTTGAGTAAAATATTTATTTGTTCTTTATATCTGGCATTTAGGCTTCATTTGTTGTATATTCCTTTAAAAGAAGAAGTGCTTTGTTCTACACAAAAACAGAAATAAAACAGACAAGTGAGATTTGTTTCAGAAGGGCGCTGCCAGCAGCCTATTAACTCACATATGGACACACATTCTATCAAGTACCACTTGTTGAATCCAGAAACACGTACATTAATCTTCAAAGATGCCAACTACAAAGTGTAAAGAATTACAAAGAGAATTGTTTCAAAATTGGTTCTCTTGTCAGTGATAATTTCATCCCATCTCGTTATGGTTTGCTGACCAATAAATAAATTCTAGAAATAGAGATGATAAGCATTTCCATTGTGGAATTAAATTTGATTGTCTTTTCAGTATAATGTATGCTTGCAGCCCATCTCATCTTAAACAGTTCATTTCACTGTACTTCTGTCAGAGATTTTGTTGTTTTCATGTGTTGTCTAAAATGCCAAGTACTTTGATTATATTGTACCTCAAGAACATTAGCACACAGCAAAGAGACATTTCTGAGTGTGATTGTTGTAGTACAGTTTGCATAGTGTTTAACTAACCTACAAAGTGCAGTTAACCATCCAGTTATAGAAGAGAAGGCTGACGATTGTGTTGAAACTGGTCGTTTTGCAAGTGCATGCGCAACATTTGATCATGTCTGTATCTGAAGAAGCAGAGATTTAGGCCACTGCTGCAAGAGTTTGGTCGTTCTTGTAGTCACCAAAAACATTAAATAAAAATTACATCTAAAATAAATTAACTTGCTAAACATTGGATACCAAAATAAAACAAGTGGAGAGTGCAGCACGTCACCTCTCGTAACATATCTTTGTACATTTATTGATTGTTTTTGTTATGGATGTTACTCACTCAGATTTACTCAGTCTAAAACATTTCTGGATGTCTTAACGCTTGCTTACTTCATGTTATTAATATGAAACGGTTCAGACTGAGATATTATTCTGAGAAAAATCCACAAACATTTGATTGTGGATATAGTCTTACAATGAAATATCCTTCCTTCATTGCTTGCGTACCATTGGATTTTCTTTTTGGTTGCTTTTCAATAACAATAATAATAACAAAACATTTAAATTACAAAACGAGTAAATATTTCATTAAGTTATTAATAGATGTCCAAAAAATAATATTCAAACGTCTTAGATTTTGTCCCTCTAAACACATTGCATAATTTAAAGTTTATATGGCTTATATTGCTTCGCAATCAGTACCGTTTGCTACCATTTCATACATAAATTAAAATAATCAGAGGGAATTAGCCAGTAAGGTTTCAAATAGCTGACTTCTAACACGCATAAATAAAAAAGTTGCTTTCAGTGTTAAGAAATGCTAAATTAGACCGAGTTAGTATAAAAATATTCTGAGCCAATAGTGTGTATGCATTCCTATTGAAATGAAAGTTTACTCTAGGACAGGTAAAGGGATAGTTCGTCCAAAAATGAATGTTCTGGCAACATTTACTCTTAAATATTGGTCTGCTCTTTACACAAAGTTACTGAATGTCTTCAGAATAATTAGAATATATAGCGCACAAGCCGCCTTCTTTTGGTGGTGAAAGCCACATGATCAGCTGTCAAACTTCAAAAACCACATTAAAGAGCATTTTGGAGCTTTACCACCACGATATGCTTTCATTGCATATAAATGTGCAGCGTTAACATTGCACTAAATATGTCATTTTGTGTTCCACAAAAGAAAGGAAGTAAAAACTGCAAAAATGATATCCTTTTTTTGCATTTTATCTTATTTTTCAATAAAATGTCTAAACTTTCTTAAATCAAGAAACATTTACTTGAGAAGCAAAATGACATGAGATAGTATAAAGATTTATTTACCTGAAAGAACAAAAACAAAACATAAATTTATGTGACTTAATGCTTAAAACAATAATAGGAAAATATAAAAGGATGCTATTTGGGTGTGGTGCCCTTGACTTGTGGGGTCCCCCAAGGCTCAATTTTATTGTTTTCTCTGTATATGCTTCCTTTAGGCTCTATTTTTGTAAAACTTGGCTTGTACTGTTATTGCTATGCAGACAATACTAAACTTTATTTGCCCCTGAAGCACACAAATGACTTAGACTCCCTCTGTGCCTGTCTTTCCGATGTCAAAGCCTGGATGTTGTTAAATTTTATAAATCTAAATGAGAGTAAAACGGAGATCATCGTGTTTAACTTTTCTGAAATCCCAAACATTTCTCATTTAAATTCTGGTGTTTTATCTTCTTCAGTTAAATCATGTGTAAAAAATTGGGCATCTTATTTGATAGTGCACTTAAATTTGAGAGGCAAATAAATTAAGTTGTCAAATCAAGTTTTTACCAACTAAGAGCGCTGGCTAAAGTGAAGACTTTCCTTTCTTTTAAGCACTTTGAAACTGCAATTCATGCTTTTATTTCTTCTAGAATTGACTATTGTAACTCCCTGTATCTGAAATAAGTTAAAACGTAACTCTTCACTTTAGCCTATGACTTGTGATGTCCTTTGTTGTCTGTTGTTGTTTGTTTTGTTTTTGTATTTATACAAATATATTTTTTTTACAATTGTTTTTTTTGTTTTTTTTTGATTGGTTTTGGTGTTTTTATAAGTCTTTTTAGAAATTGTACAGCAAATTGGTCAACTGTGAAAAAAAAGTTATATTTTAGGAAACAAGACTTAATACCTTAAGTAATTTTGCTTCTCAAGTAAATGTATGTTTATTTAAGAATGTTTAGATAGTACAACTATTTAAAGTTGAACTAAAAATCCTTTTTTGCAGGGTTTAGAACGATATGAGGCAGCATATTTTCATTTCTGAGTGAACTATTCCTTTAAATTCAGTGACTGGCATGTGTTATATCACTGATAGCCGATGTGGAATGTCAGATGAATCAGACTAATGCCGTAAATCGCCATCTGTATTAAAGAATTTAAAAAAACATCAGTGTAGTCATAAAATACACTGCAACCATTCAACAATGAGTACCAATGAGCTTGTGCTTCAAATCCGATCATGCTTACATGCAACTATCTCTCGCACTCTGTCTTTAAGGCTAACAGTGCTGCGTTGAGGTCTCGTTCAACCAGACCGTCTCAATAGGGTCGCCAAACGGACTCGTCCATCCTGCCGCTGGAGTTGAGCACAGTGGGCGAGCTGCTGTGGCTGCCGTCCGCCTCGCCTCCGTCCGTCTGATTGGGCAGGTTGGGGTTGATGAGGGTGCTGCCGGTGGACGCGCTAGTGCAAGGCGGCAGCATCCTGGAAGGGGATCGATCTCCGCCCGGCACCATTGAGAACTGGTAGGACCCGGATGAGGCGCCGTAGTAGAGATAGGGCGTGCTGCTGGTCTGGAAGGGCCCGCTTTGGTTTTGGGTGGAGCCGGGGTACGGCGGAGGCAGGTAGGTGTGGTAGTGGGTGGTGGTGGACATGCCCAGAGACATGCCGGAGGTGACCGGAGTGGGGGTGTAGGTGAACGTTGCAGGATAGTGCATTCTGGGACTGGGGAAACGGCTTTCTGTGAGCGTGGACAGACCAGGAAACTGACGTTCAAACTGCCGCGGGTCTGCCGAGAATGGACTGAGATCCGACGTACCTGGTGGAGAGAAAAGAGCAGTTTTTCAGTGATATTTAATTTGGAAATTGTTTTCTCTCAGTGGGGTCCACAAATCTGGGAGCACTAGTGAAAATGCATTCATTGTAATTATTATACTTTTTTATCATTATAGTGTGCGTTTAACTTAATTTTACTCATTCTTTTTGTACCAGATATACTTTTATACTCTGATTATAAATATCCCAAATTTTTGATGTGATGTCAGACTTTTGGACCCCATTGCGTGTAGAATTCAGAAGTCATTTCTGTTTGTTTCTGCAGTTGATGAAATAAATCGGTTCCAGAATCGAATCACTAATTTCTTTCAGTCTGTGGATATTTCTATTTATTTATTTATTGGTAACTTTTGGTTTTATTTGGTGTGAATTCATTAGCTCACCTTTTACATCCTATTTGAGGTACTCGTTTTTGTACCATAAATGACAAATTAGTCAAGTCACCTTTGTTTTTATAGCGCTTTATACAATACAGATTGTTTTAAAGCAGCTTTACAGTGATAAACAGGAAAATGATTCAATGATGCAAACAGTTCATTTCGGCTGTTCAGTTCTCATCAAATAGTGTCAGTGCAGCCAAATCAATAATATTGTTGAATATTTATATAATTATATAATTTGATATTTATAGATTTGTAAAGAAATAGCCCCTTTAAATAAAGAGTTTTTGTTAGTAGTTTGTAAAAGGCTAGCTTGACTGTAAATACTTTAAATTATGAGTAGCTTTAATCCTGAGTTTCAAAGTAGCTTCACCCACACCAACTGAGACTGAAATGAATAAAGGGACATTGTTAAATCAGACAGAAGAGGGCGCTGTCAAACATAATTTACATAGAACTCAAAGTAACTAGCCTGTCAACACAAAATTCCCCTTTATAAACTGCATTTCTCTACGCTTCAAAATAATGAATCAGTCATGTGAAAAATAACAGAAGTAATAATGAAGAGGCTCTCCCAAACAATTTGAAAACAATTTTGTCTTTGTTATTATAAATAAACCAAGTCATTGTTTGAGAAATCCCAAGGCATGAAAGTACCATATCTTTGTAAATTTACACTTCACAGTGCAAGAAAAAAAATTCACAAAGGCCACATACACTGTAAAGTTTCAGGAGTGACAACCGCATTTAGATATGGGAGTGAATCCCCTAAATTATTGTTCCGTGTGTGTACAGAACAGGACTCACTCCTGATATTGTGATTGACCAAAGCCACTTTAAGGCAATCCTAAAAAAGAAAAAATGTAATACTGCGGTAAGCAGGGAAGGAGACCAGAGCTGTTTTTTTTTTTTTTTTAATGGATGTTACGCCCACAGACTGTTGGCTGAACGTCTGATGCATATGGCACACTTATCTGGAAACACTTCAGGAGTTTCAAAGTCATCATCTGGTTGGTTGAATTCTACAGGATGTCCGGGAGACGTGTATCTCTCTCTTTAACGGCCCGCCTGGAAACAAATGCTATGACGCCAAACCCCCTCGTAGAAGAAGAACTGTGACAATGAGCCATCCAGAATCAAATAAACGCTGGATTTTCAAAAGTATGTGAAGTTTGCAGCTCCATTGTTGCAGTAAACTTGCACAATTTTCTTGAATGAATATTTTACTATTAGATGCACGCCAGTCTGTTATTGTAGGGACATCGACTTTACATTTTCACACCCCTAAACCTGACACGGAACAAAATGATCTGTGATTGGTTGCGTTACATGTCAGTCAACGTCTTCTTTGGCAGTCCATGGCCAATGAAAGCTGCGATAGAGTCCAGACCTTCTGCCATCAGTCTGAAGGTCTGGCTATGTGAGACTAATGGAGGCTTCACTACACTGAATAAACTACTTTTGTGGGGAAAACAGCTCATCATTTAATGAATCGACAACCCATCTGCTAATGTTTGCCATTAAACATTAGTTTTAGATTGATCTAAACAATGCTGTTTTATAAGAGAAGTCATGGACAGTTTTGCAGCAGATGATTCAGTTTACGGCGCTTCTCATTCATTTCTATGGTATCCTCAAACATTGATTGACTGTTGCAAAATTCAATGATGTCAAGGCTATAATGTGATTGGTTATCAAAGCACGTGATCCAAGTTAGCCATTACGTTTTTTCCAATGCTAGAGCCATGGACGTTCGTATATCCCAATATTAAAACTGTCTGGATTGACAGTGTGGTATCCATAGCAATGTTCTGGTGTTTAGCATGTTTGGTATCCACTATTTTTGACCAAATCAATATAACAGCGAGCAAAGTCCCAAATGTTCTGAAATTTGAAACCACCTTATACATAGGTGTCATGTTTTGTTTGTTTGTAAGGCTTCTTTGCAGAGCGTGCCCTTGAAGTGTTGCTGTGTTCGCTTATTCGAAACGTTTTTGGGCTTGTTTGTTCGAGCTTTGTTCCAGTTTACGGAGTTAATAAAGTAGGCAATGGATTTTTCAATGGAAATCATTGGGATTAATCAGTTTATTATGGCTCGTTATTGTTTGCTTTTTTTAAGCCTTGTACCTCTTTGTGATTTTTTTTTTTTGCACCACACATGTACAGAAAAGATATAGCCTACACCCCTGATGCAGATTAAGTACGTTAAAGGGTTAGATCACCCAAAAATGAAAATAATGTCATTTATTACTCACCCTAAATGTCATTCTACACCCATAAGGCCTTCGTTTATCTTCAGAACACAAATTCACTTATTTTTGATTAAATTCGATGGCTCAGTAAGGCCTCTATAGACAGCAATGTCATTGAACTTCTCAAGATCCATAAAGGTACTCAAAACATATTTAAAACAGTTCATGTGACTACAGTGGTTCAATTTTAATATTATAAAGCGATGAGAAAACTTTTTGTGTGCCAAAAAACAAACAAAATATTGACTTTTCAACGATATCTAGTGATGGCTGATATCAAAACACTGCTTCAAATCTTTTGTTATTTTCATTTTTTGGGTGAACTAACCCTTTAACAAGAAGTTGTTCAGTTCAGTTCATGTCACTACCTGCATTTTTCGAGAGTTCATTTGGTTGTAGAATGCGGATTCACTCCTGTAAATTACTGAACTGTGTGTGCACAGAACAGGATTAAGCACTAAAAGGTGAACTGACAACCAAAATTAACTGCTGTGTGTATGTGGCCAAAGCGTATCAATTCACAAAGTTTTGTAACTGCACATTCCGTACTGAACAGATTCTCTTTACAAGTGCTAATCTTGCTTGCCAGCTTTTTAATTACCCTAGTAAAACATAAGCATGAATTAAATGTTTATTTGCAGCCTGAATTACACAATACTTAGGTTGATTCAAGGTCAAGATGAAAGACTAATGCTGCAAAAATGTCACCGGCAGATCAATATGCAAACTAACTGTCAAACGGTGCTGACATGCTTCTGAAAGGTTTTGAGTTTCACTTTTGTCTGTTTGTTTCTTCACTGAAGGTTTGTATGTGAATGCGTCGTGTGCACTCACGCTCACATGCACAAACACACGCATCCTCGCATTTATATGAATATCAAAGAGAAATGTCGGAATAAACTGGGGGCGCACATGGAAACGCTTAGAGGAAAAAACAGTTTCCACAGGATGCATAATGAGCAGTCTCAGATGTGGTGGCATGTCTGCGATTAGCCAAAGAGAAGGGCCGATCTTCTCTCTTAGAACCACAAGATGTTTTTAAATTATAAACCACTAATGGGCTGTGACTCCCAGAACCCCAGGAGAGAGAATCCCAGAGGAACGTCTTATCATCTCCTCATCTCCACATCTGTCTATTTTTGCACCGTGTATTCATCATGATCTGCTTTTCAAATGGAGCCGCCTGCTAAATTAAAGGGTATAAACAAACAATCCCAAACTCCTCTCCTTTTCTCCTTTCCATTCCATTTCCCCTTTCTTTTCTTTTCCTTTCCTTTCCTTTCAAACAAACAAACCCATTTTCCTTTCCTTTCCTTTCCTTTCCTTTCCTTTCCTTTCCTTTCCTTTCCTTTCCTTTCCTTTCCTTTCCTTTCCTTTCCTTTCAAACTAAAATTTTTCTTTCTGTTCCCCTTTTCTTACCTTTCTATTTCACCTTTGCTTTCCCATTTCCTCTTATTTCCTTTACTTTAAACAAACCAAAATATTTTCCTTTCTGTTTCCCCTTTCAGTTTTAACTTTCCCATTTCCATTTTTCCTTTTTTTCCATTTACTTCAAACTTCCTTTATATTTCCCCTTTCCTGATCTTTCCAATTTTAGTTTCCCATTTCTTCCTTTCCTTTCCTTTCCTTTCCTTTCCTTTCCTTTCCTTTCCTTTCCTTTCCTTTCCTTTCCTTTCCTTTCCTTTCCTTTCCTTTCCTTTTCTAATCTTCTTTCCGTCAAAAACTCTCTCATCTAATCTAACCTCATCTCTCCTCTCAGCATGTTGCTCAGGTAAAATACTTTTTTATGACGATAAATCCAGAGGCGTCTTCCGCATCAGCGGGCCTGCTGGTTTAGGAGCGGTCGCGTGTCGTCCGCGAGCGCTGCTTTATGAGTGACAGCTCGGCAAACTTTATAGAACATGTGTGGCCAATTATGAACAGATTGTCTCTCCACATTATCAACTCTTGACATTTCAAACCAAACAAAAAAGACACTTCAGGCAGACAGTGCAGAAGAGAGGAGACCCAAGTCACATTTCCAAAACAATGACAAAAATTCACATATACAACCTTCAATCACCATTAAAGTCCCTCTTTGCTGCAGACATTCACGAGAATGAACCCATTATGCTATCAGCTCTTGCCAGACCCTTTTTGGCTAAACTTATTACAACATCAATCACTTTGTATTACAGGGATGGTGTGGTCTAGTAGCTGAAGCTCAAGGCTGGTAACCAAGAGGATCATGCTGGTTCAAATTGTGAACTGTCACCAGTGTGATCTTGTGACCTTTGACCTCAGGTTGCTACAAGTCTGCCTGCTTACTTTGCAGGCTTACTAAATTCTAACTTTTCATCATATAAAGCGGTCGAGTCTCTTCAGAAAATTTGGACTAAACCACTCAATTCATATGGATTAGTTTTACGATCTCTTTATGAACTTTTTGAAGCATCAAATTGTCAGTCATGTAGCTGTATGTGGAGGGACAGAAATCTCTCAGATTTTATCAAAAAGATCTTCATTTGTGTTCTTAAGATGAACGAAAGTCTTACGGGTTTGGAACGACATGAGGGTGAGTAAATAATGACAGAATTTTCATTTTTGGGTGAACTGTCCTTTCAAGAGGTTGTGTTTTTGTACATGTACACTACTGTTCAAAAGTTTATGGTCAGTAATACTTTTTCTTTATTAAAGAAATTAAGACTTTTATTTAGCAACTTTCTATTCATCAATGAATCCTGAAAAAGGTACCATGGTTTCCAGAAAAAATGAAGCATTACAGCTGTTTTAAAACATGTTTCTTGAGCAGCAAATTAGCAAATTAGAATGATTTCTGAAGAATCATGTGACACTGAAGACTGGAGTAATGATGCTGAAAATTCAGCTTTGCGTCAAAGGAATAAATATTTTTTTATTATGTTAAATGTTGATAATATTTCACAATATATCTGTTTTTACTGTACTTTTGATTAAATAAATTCAGCCTTGGTGAGCATAAGAGACATCGTTCAAAATCATGGTACTTTTTTGTAAGGGTAATCATACCATAGTAGACCACAACATGGTATTTTTTTAAATAACTTGGAGTACCATTTAAATACCATGATTACAATGTTTTGCAGACATAAAGTACATGATCCTTAGATCCTTAGAATACATTTGTTTGGCAGATGTCTTTATCTACTTTTTTATTTATTTATTTTTTTTATACATTTGATCTGTATATGCATTCTATGACATTGCATATTTTAAAGTACTGTGTTTTAAATCACCCTCCTTAAACAGACTTTCACAACCGGGAAAATCAGAGTTCTTTATGGTCCACCAGTGTCCTGTGATCCCAATCTAATAATTCATCGCTCTCTGTGTAATATTATTCATGCCTTCATCTGCATCCTTATCAGTTACCAGCTGAAAGGTGTAACACGAGCCCACGGTAGAGAAGAATAGCCGTGCAGCGCCGCAGAGCAGCTGCAGAGGGTGCGATGCATTCGGGATGTGTCCTCTCGAAGCTGAGCCATTCAGTGGCGCTCCGAGGAAGAATAGGGGGCGTTAGGACCAAGAGGTGCGTGTGTCTCTTTGAGGAAAGAACAAAGGCTGACATCTCCAAGATGAAAGCCTGGTGAAATCTAAACTAATCAAACCCAACGAGGCAGCTGGCCGGGGTTCAAAAAGCAGCCACACCAAGAAGTCATTTAAACTTTCACATTCGCTTCAGGCTCAAAGAAATCAGTTAGGGTGGGGAGCCAAAAGAAAGAAAGCAAGAAAAAAAAAAAAAAAGAGTTCAAAAACCAACCTGGCGGAGAGTCAAACAGGTGTATTAAAGAAAACGTCCACGCTGTGTGTTTGTTTCAAAATGAACCCCAAAGGGTGGGTGGACCACAATCTGGTGCCCATTTCATTAATAAAGGCACAGTCACAGCAAACTCTTCCAAAGGTTTGGACTCAAGAGCTTTTGGGTAGTTGATGAGAAATACTTTTAGAGAGCTAAACCCCATCTAATACGATATTAAACAGCATTCTTTTGTAATTATTGTGCATGCAACTGTTATGAGCTCATATGAATTGAAATGCAATTTTAAAACATACAAATATTTCACATATCATTTCAATTCATTTTTTCACCATATTTTTGTCTTTGTCATCATTTAAGTGTAAAAAAAGTACAAATATATAAAATATACAAAATGTACAAATATATAAAATAAATTGTTATGAGCTTGTGTGAGACGTATCTTATGCTCATCAAGCCTGCATTTATTTGATCAAATATACAGAAAAAACAGTAATATTTTGAAATATTATTACAATATAAAATAATGGTTTTCTATTTTAATATACTTTCAAATATAATTTATTTCTGTGATGCAAAGCTGAATTTTCAGCATCATTACTCCAGTCTTCAGTGTCACATGATCCTTCAGACATCATTCTAATATGCTGATTAGATACTCAGTTAATATCAATGTTGGAAACAGTTGTGCTACTTAATTTTTTTTTTTTTTTGGAACCTGTGATACTTTTTTTCAGGATTTGTTAATGATAAAAAGTAAAAAAAAAAGAAGCATTTATTCAAAATAGAAATCTTTACTATCACTTTTTATCAATTTAACACATTCTTGCTGAATAAATGTATTAATTTCTTTCAAAAACGAACGAAAAAAAATTACTAAAAAAAATATCACAGGTTATTAAAAATATTAAGCAGCATGTTTCCAACTGTTTCCAACATTGATAATAAATCAGAATATTAGAATGATTTCTGAAGGGTCATGTGACACTGTAGACTAGAGTAATGGCTGATGAAAATTCAGCTTTGCATCACAGAAATAAATTATATTTTAAAGTATATTGAAATAGAAAACCATTTCTTTAATTTGTAATATCATTTCACAATATTACTGTTTTTTTTTTTTCTGTATTTTTGATCAAATAAATGCAGCCTTGATGAGCGTAAGAGACTTCTTTCAAAAACAGTAAAAATAGTAATGTGTCCAAACCTTTGACTGGTACTATACTAAAATAAAGAAATAGTGATCAGTTACAGAACTTATGACATACACTTTCCCTGCATTCATTTAAATTTTAAAAGTCCATGGACACATTATGTGCCAGCTACCCATTACCTTTTGAGCTCCATGAGTCAGAAACTCTTGTTCCTTTTTAAGGCATTTCAAAAGGGAGTTGAGTTCAAAGACTCCATTGGAGAGGATGGGGGTTAGAGGAGATATTCTTTCAAATGCTCTCTATTTTTAAAGGTGCTATTGCTTGGAAGACATTTGCCCACAGGCGACGTAACAAACGCTTACAAAGCAGAAAGTTAACGCTGGAAAAATGCTTTGATTTGACTTCGGCAGAGAAAGAAGCGAATGAGTGTTTGGACAAATGTTCACATGGCTAACACGATCAGCTGAGAAAGTAAATACAGACACATTGAGACACTCTATATTTCCCACATTTCTGAAATGAGAAGTTGGCTAAGAAAGCGATAAGGCCTACAGGAGAATTTTATTGCTCATAGGTTGCTCTTTTATAGCTCAATTATGATTCATGTAGAGTCAACAAGTGAAACGCCATTTGTAACTCATTTTTCTTCTGTAATCTGATGTATATCTGTGTGAAACAGGATATTCAGTGCTAAAAAAGGTAGGGTGAGGCTTGATCTTTATCCATCTCTAATTAACTGGGTAATAAAAATGAGTCTCTCTATGACTTTGAGGTACAGACTGAAAAGCTAAATTTTGACTTTAAATATCAATTTGGACTCAAATGTTTATCATACAATACCTTTAGGAGGAACAAATGACACCATTGTAATGCCCTAAGAGTATAGAAGTCCATGTGGATGGCAGCTCAGATCATTTGATCTTGTTGAGAAATGCTTGAGTATATCTGACTTTGGTATCTGAGCACAGTTTGAGACATGGTTGAAATATTTTCTAAAATTCTGGTAAAAACCTAAGCAAAAGTCTCTATTTGTTCTGCTCTTAAAGGAACACTCCACGTTTTTTGAAAATAGGCTCATTTTCCAACTCCCCTCGAGTTAAACAGTTGAGTTTTACCGTTTTCGAATCCATTCAGCTGATCTCCGGGTCTGGCGGTACCACTTTTAGCATAACTTAGCATAGTTCATTGAATCTGATTAGACCGTTAGCATCTCACTCAAAAATGACCAAAGAGTTTCAATATTTTTCCTATTTAAAACTTGACTCTTCTGTAGTTACATCATGTACTAAGACCGACGGAAAATGAAAAGTTGTGATTTTCTAGGCCGATATGGCTAGGAACTATACTCTCATTCCGGCGTAATAATCAAGGAACTTTGCTGGCGTACCATGGGTGCAGCAGGAGCAATGATATTACGCACCGCCTGTGACCCCCTGCTTGCACAGGGAGCGTGCCTTGCAACCATGGAGACATTTGTGAGAGACGCTGTGTAATATCATTGCACCTGCTGCTTGATTATTACGCCGGAATGAGAGTATAGTTCCTAGCCATATTGGCCTAGAAAATCGCAACTTTTCATTTTGTCGGTCTTAGTACACAATGTAACTACAGAAGAGTCAAGTTTTAAATAGGAATAATATTGAAACTCTTTGGTCATTTTTGAGCGGGATGCTAATGGTCTAATCAGATTCAATGAACTATGCTAAGCTATGCTAAAAGTGGTACCGCCAGACCTGGAGATCAGCTGAATGGATTCGAAAACGGTAAAACTCAACCGTTTAACTCTAGGGATGTTGGAAAATGAGCCTATTTTCAAAAAAAGTGGAGTGTTCCTTCAATCTCGTTGCTATCTTAAAGAAACATTTGAGATAATAAAGGCCTTGTTTTTGATTTTGTATAAGGTTTATGTTTGTTTACCTGAGAGGCGTCTTGGCACGTCGCTGATGGTGGGCAGGCCGGTGGCTCGGGTGGAAGACAGCGGGGTGGTGGAGTGGATGGAGGGAGACGTCATTTGGCTCAGGTAAGGAGTGTATGGCTGCTCGTAGGACCAGGGCGGAGAGGATTGTGCCTGCCGCGGATCTGTGAAGATGATAAATGAGACGACACCAGTCACAGACAGAACCAACATCTGCAATAGCATCAAAGATGTTTTTTTTGTGTGTGTGTGTTTTTTATATATAAATTTATTATATATATATATATACTACCGTTCAAAAGTTTGGGATCGGTAAGATTTTTAATGTCTTTAAAAGAAGTTTCGTCTGCTCACCAAGGCTGTATTTATTTAATTAAAAATACAGTAAAATCAGTAATATTGTGAAATATTATTACAATTTAAAATAACTGTTTTCTATTTGAAAATATTTGAAAATGTAATTTATTCTTGTGTTGGGAATGCTGAATTTTCAGCATCATTACTCCAGTCTTCAGTGTCACATGGTCCTTCAGAAATCATTCTAATATGATGATTTGCTGCTCAAGAAACATTTATTGTGTACAGATGTACAAAATATTTGTGTACAATTTTTTTTTAAGGATTTTTGATGAATAGAAAGTTCAAAAGAACAGCATTTATTTGAAATATAATCTTTTGTTACATTTTAAATGTCTTTACTGTCAATTTTGATGATTTAATGCATCCTTGCTGAATTCTTAGACCCCAAACTTTTGAACGGTAGTGTAAAGTTACAAAAGCTTTGTATTTCAGATAAATGCTGTTCTTTGAACTTTCTATTCATCAAGGAATACTGAAAAAAAAAGTATACAACTGTTTTTAACATTGATAATAATAATAAATGTTTCTTGAGCAGCAAATCATCATATTAAAATGATTTCTGAAGGATCATGTGACACTGAAGACTGGAGAAATGATGCTGAAAATTCAGCTTTTCCAACACAGAAATAAATTACATTTTATATTATATTCCAATAGAAAACAGTTATTTTAAATTGTAATAATATTTCACAATATTACTGTTTTTACTGTATTTTTAATTAAATAAATGCAATCTTGGTGAGCAGACAAAACTTCTTTTAAAAATATTAAAAATCTTACCGATCCCAAACTTTTGAACAGTAGTGTATGTATGTATAAACACGTGTGTGTGTGTGTGTGTGTGTATATATATATATATATATATATATATATATATATATATATATATATATATATATATATATATATATATATATATATATATATAAAATCACACAAATAAGTTCACACTTAGAAGAGACCTTCCTAATGAGCCACATTTAAAAAGACTCATTTTACACACAAAGTGGGTGACCTTTCTTTTTATAACAATATGAAGACCAAGACTGAGCTGACTAGTATAAAAGGCCATGGTATGTAAATAGCTTAATCACATTCAGAGCCAAGAACGGTTTCCTGTTTGCTTTCTACAGTATTCTAGTAAACACAGCGTCTGCTCTGACAAGGAGAGGGACTGGAGCCCATCCAAGAGAATGGCAAACATTATGCAAACACTAAAGCTGTGCACATACGAGACGAAAAAAAAAAAAAAAAAAATACCCCAAGCTCCAATATGCCAAAAGTGAAGCAGGAACTAATGAAAATATTTGGACAAATGTGATGGAATTAAAGCAATAGTTCACCCAAAAATGAAAATCTGTCATTATTTATTTACTCTCATGTCGTTCCAAACCCGTAAGCTGTTATTTTTTCCGTGGAACAAAAAAAAAAAAAAAAAAAAAAAAAAGAGGAATCTTCATTAATCTTCGCCAGAACCTGTTGTGTGTGATCTGAGAGATACATCGGAGGGGAAGATTTAAATTTGGGTCTGTTCCTCAATTGAAACTATTATATGATTTCTGAACGCATGAAATATGTAGTAAATGGAGTTCTTTTATGGTGTTTTTTTGTTTTTGTGTGGCTAACAGAAGCATAATGGAAGACAGAAACTCGGGTTTGGGATGACATGAGGGTGAGTAAATAATGAGTCTTAATTTCTGGGTGAACTATCCCTTTAGGGTGATCTAAGCAGCCAATCCCAAACAAAGATAATGCCTCATTCCGGAAAAGTAGACAAAGGATTTGATACTGTCAGACTTGGCACGTCCATTAGTATCTCCTGTTTAAATCTGATTCACTCTGAAAACTACTGAATGACATTTCTATTTCTTGCATCATGTAAGCCCACTTTTTTTTTTTTTTTTTATCTTTGCAGTCTTATCTTCGGCAAATCAGGCCCAGACGTTGCCTTGAATAAACCTACCTGTTCTCCAAATACAGATGTTTGCACAGAACACAAACCAAGGGACCCGCCATTAAAGATCACGCCAGAGGAAGGCCGACGGCCAGACAAGCTAAAATAGCAGCGTTAAAGGGAAAGGAAAATGCCTGGGCCGGTTTACCTGAGATCTGAGTTTGCCCCTGTGGATTGAAGGAGTTCGGCGTGGCGTTGAGAGACTGCCGGGGACTCTGGGTTTGCACGGCAACTCTCATGGTGGTCTGGCGTAAACGCTCTAACTCGCTCAGGCGCTCGGAGAACAGCGGCGGTTTTGGGGGGTCTTCCAGTTTCTGTCTGTGTCCTACCGAACAATATCAGACAGAAATTGCAGTTAATACACCTACTGCTCGATTCTGACCAACTTTAATGGGATAGTTCGCCCAAGATTCTATCATCATTTACACACCCTCATGTTGCTGCAAACCTGTATGTTAAAAAAGCACTGTAAAAGTACTGTAAAACTAGTCTTTTGAAGTAATATGAAAGTTTTGTGAGACGGACAGATATGAACTTAAATAAAAACTTAGGACACAAATCTATCGTATGGCTTCAGAACACTTGTAGTAAAGCACAAAATACATTTTCATTGTACTTTTATGTTTCTCGAATTGATGGTTCATTGTATGGAAAAGAGCAAGTTTGTAGATTCCCCAAAATATCTTACAATGACATTAGAGTGAATAGACAGTGACAGAACCATCATTTTGGGGCAAATTTCACTCTTAAAGGGATAGTTCATCAAATTATGAACATTCTGTCATTATTTACTCACCCTCATGTTGTTGCAAACCTGTTTTTTTTTTTTCTTTTTTTTTTTTCAAAAAACTCAAAAAGAGATGTTATGCAAAATGTTCATGCTGCTCTTTACAATGAAAGTGAAAATGAAAAAAAAAAAAAAAGTACTGTAAAGTGCTCTATATTTATTAAGTCTTTTGAAGTCATACAATAGTTTTGTGTGACGCAAATGATCCAATGAGATTTCAGAGCTCAAATAAGAACATACATTTTAATTCATCTATTGTATTGCTTCAGAACACTTGCAATAATGCACAAAAGCCAAAGGTATTTTTATAGTAGTTTAATGGTGTTTGATCACTGTTTACTTTTATTGAATGAAAAGTGAAGTTTATGGATTCTCCAAAATGTCTTGGAATGAGATTAGGATGAATAAATGTTATATTTCAAGCCTTTTTCAAGTTATATTATAGTTTTGTTTGACAAACAGATCAGATGAGCCAATGAGATTTCAGAACTCAAATAATGACTTAAATTTTGAACACAAAGCAATCGTATGGCTTCATATGGACAACTATTTGGTCAGTGTTTACATTCATCATCTGAAAAGGTCAGTTTGTAGATTACCCAAAATATCTTAAAACGACAAAGTGAATAGAACTGTAATTTTTAACTGAACTGCACTCTTAAAGGGATAGTATGCCAAATAATGAATATTCAGTCATCATCTACACAACCTGGTTGAAACCTGATAGATTTGTGAGAGGAACAAGACCAAAAATTCATTAAAATTCATTATTTACTCTTCCGCTTTTTCTTGAAGTGTGAGATTTGAGATCTACAGCTGAAGGCAAGATTAAAATGACTGTTCCTCTGTTCCTACCGAAAAGCTATTGTATGACATCAGAAGACATAAAATATAGCACACAGGTTGTGTAAAATACAGTCCCCTGGTTTCACAGACAAGGCCTTAAACCTAAACCGTGAGTTTGAGTGGTTTTAACTGAAAGCAACTTGCCATTGCGCCATTGTTTTGTCTCAAGACGCACACCAGTTATATATTTTTCTAAGGCACGTTTATAAAAGCGACTTAAATGTCCTAATTGAACTAAGGCCTAATCCTGGATTAATCTAAGCCCAGGCATATATGATGCTTTAATCATAAATATTATGTTACATCCATAGAATGTTTTTTTTTCTCCAAACAACATGAGGGTGAGTAAATGTTTCACATTTAGCTGAACTGTCCCTTTAATGGACAACCAACAATTAAACCTAATTATTTAGCAAACAACCCAGCAAAACAATTGTCCAGATGAGTGTGTGGGTCAGATGCATCAGCGATCTCTGCATCTCTAATCACAGAGATCTCAGTTTTCACAATAGCGACCAGCACACAAAAGGAGGGGAAGTACAGTAAATCGACTTTCTACCTGCCCGTACATGTTGTTGTTCTACACCGTGGCATCCATCCAAAAGAATTCACAGTCAAATTACACAACTTCTTTATTTCCCTATTATTCCTATCATGCTTAAAAGTATGTCTGTGAGTCACGACAAAAGCATGACCCGCCAATGTTTATTCATTCATTTCCCATAAAAGAGGACAGACTCAATCCTCTATCCTGCAATAAAGAGTACGAGTCACGCCATGCCCCCACGTCCACCCCTTCCCAGCTCGGACCGATCACACATGAACCACCCTTTCCAGTCCATACAGAGCTCAACATCTCTACTAAAGAACCTGATTTCATTGGAACCGCACTGTTGTGTCAATACTTGAGAAGAATATATGTTAAAAGAAGGACTTTGTGAGTCTTTTTTTCCGTGCTTGTCTGTCTAGCCCTGGTCGGTTGCCCTGAATAGCTGTAAAGTAAATATCACACAGAAGAAAAGAGAAACTCCTGCAAAAGCTTGGCCACTCTCCAGTTGGTTCGAGACAGATCTACAGTACCTCCAATCTCGCAAAACCTGATTGTGCTCTGGAGTTCAGTTGAGCAAACACAGCTCCTCATTCACTGGCGAATGTCGGCTGCACACAAGAGCACTTTGCATCGGGAGCGTGAGTAATTCCCTGAAAGTATTCCCTCTCACTACGCTATAAAAGAAACACAATCAATAAAAGGGAACCGTTTTCATTTTGTTTAAGCACCCGGCATGAATACAGCCCCTATGTGTGTGTGCATGAAGGTGAGCTGCTCGCACATTATTTATGTTATTATGAGTGACTTGAAACGAAATCTGCCAATATTTTCCCCAAATTTGATTTATCAAAGGATATAAAGTCATGTTGCTTTGGCTGTAAATATCAGAGAGGGTTACATAATACAAACTGCTGATATGAATACATCAATACATAATGTAAAGGTCTTTGTGAGTCTACAAACTCAAGCCTTTATTTCTATAGCGCTTGATACAATACAGCATTGGTTCTCATACTTGGTCCTGGCGCCTCCTCCAACACTGCACATTTTGAGGATCTCCATTGTCTTACACAGCCATTTCAGGGCTGCATCTGAAAAGGCATATTTCCCTACTATATAGTAGGTGAAAAACAGTATGTGACAAAGAAGCATGTCCGAATTCACAATACTCAAAATAGAGGAAGCAAAAAGTACCAGGATGACCTACTACTACTGATTCTGAAGTGTGCATATGATGGACACTTTACTATCCCATGAGGCCACGGGAGAGGATTTATGAATGGCAGTGAAGCGACGCAATTGACGCTGGTAGATCACATGATAATGAAAACATTCATACTATATAGAACATACCTTTAGCGGTCGTTAAGTAATTACTTATTTAAAATAAGTACCTACTCAAGAGAGTATGCGATCGCCCCCATACTCATTCACTATTCCCTACATTAGTCCACTAATATAGTTTACTTAAGGGAGGGAATGAAAACGAGTGAGTGAATTTGGACACTGTGTGCAGCGGAAGGACTGCCACTTTTGCATAGTTTGTACTTGCAGTTTAATAATCATTTGAAACTTAGCAAACTGGCAGCTCCAGTTGTAATGAAAAGATTTATTTTGAACTCTGTCATGGAAACTAGCATGTATAAACCTTAATTACACAATTTAATAATCAATTAACAAGGAATTTAAACCTGTATGATATTACGCTGTAGCCACATTGGATCAGCGGTTTGTAAAATGGATGTATGATTCAGCTGCAAGCGCCATTTTCTGGCAAAACGCAGGAATTCATCATGACTATCATAGTGCATTGTGGGTATTCTCTAGCCATTGAGCGTACATTGGTTGTACACTTGTTATTGTGGTGCATTGTGGGATTGAATGAGTGCACTCAATAACGTCCACTATGGTTTTGGACAGTGCCCTATTTAGGGGTATAGGGGGCGATTTTGAACACAGCCCAGGTCTTGGAGTCTTTACTAATGAGCTGATGACCTGAACATGGACCAGGGTTGAGAACCACTGCAATACAGATTGTTTCAAAGCAGTTCAAAATGAGTTGTCAAAAGTACCGACTTCGGTACCACGTAGAAATGTAATGTTTAAAAATGTGATGCTTTGAGCGCTGTTCATAAACACCTCTGACTGGCCATTGTGTTGACACACTCTTCGGATATGTCTGTGATTGGGTTCAATGATCAAACGCTTCAAAAATGTTCTAAATAGTCATCAATGATGCTCTTCACCAAGCGCTTACACAGATAGACAAACACTTCTGTGCGTTGATCATTGTAGCCAATCACAGACATATCAGACAATGGCCAATCAGAGGTGTTTACAAATCCACTCAACAGCGCTCAAACCATCAATTTGGTATCGAAGTCGGTACTTTTGACAACTTTAGGTCATAAACTGTTTTTTTTTATAAACAGGAAAATAACAGAATCAGTGATGCAATAAATTATGGGACAAATTCTGCTGTAAAACAGCCCTAAAAAGACAATACTGTCATTATTCAGCTCAAGTCAGTTCAGTTCAGAGTATATTGCTCTTTAATAGCCAAATGGAGGTCACTGAAGATTTATTGAGAAAAGTTTCCATCCACCTATTTTTATGCGCATTTTGGGATGTCGCATAAAAAATTAAAAAAAAAACGCTGGATGGAAACGCCAAGATACGCATAAATTCTAAAAATGCGCATAAAAACGTATGCGCTCAAATAAGTAGGATAACATTTTTATGCAACTCGAAAACATGCACATAAACTACGATGGAAACACTTTTACTGAATAAGTTCCTTGATGTGCATAAAAAAGACGTGACTTTGCAATGTAACAGCATAACTGGACCAACCAGCGGACCGATCTCATTGCACAGCATCTGCCAGAGCAAAGTCTGTCCTTAAAGTGGTTCGGTTTAATTCCCAGAAGCGCCTCACACAATTGCGTTCACAAATAGCAGGCATTTGAATGCAAGATAACATGACAGCATTTATTGTGTTTCATCTGCACACTCTGAGGCACAACTAATTTATTATACATGAAAATTATTATATACAATGGGTTCTATTGCAGAAACATCCATTTTTCTTAGTGATATTTAGCACCAATGTATCAGGAAGTGATGTTTTTGGTCTCTTTCACTCGTTGGATGGAAACAGTGCTTTATTCGCAAATGTTTTATGCGATATTCAAAATTTGCACATAAGTTAAATACGCAGCTTTGGATGGAAACATAGCTATTGTCATACAGTAAAAGCATGGAACTTTTATAAGAGAGATCTTTTTAAGATTCTTATGAGAAATGTTCATCATGAGATTACGGATTTTGGCAATTCTGAAACTCTGGAGGGACACATATAGAAATGTTTGACAACTCAAATATTTACATTTATGGCATTTAGCAGACGCTTTTATCCCACTTAACACAAATTGATATCATGTTCATCATTGTCAAGTGTGTCCTATGAACATGTTGTGAGCACCGTTGGAGAGGACAGAAGCAAAAGACCTTTGGATTTGAAGTCCAATGCTAAATTTCCAGAATGGAAAAAAGGGATGCAAATGATTCAGCTTGAAGGAGAGGAAAATCCCTAATGCTCATATCCTATGAGACATGCAGAATGCTCTTATTAGTGCCAAAAACATCTCTGAAAGGTAGAGCTCAAATATTCAAATGGACACGTCTCCAATAAAGTAAAAAGATCTGGTTACTGCAACAATTTGGAATATTAGATTTAGGCTGAGGAACAAAACTTTAAAGTAGATATAAAGGAATAAAGCAGTCTGTTAGCCTCGCTGGCACAATACTAGAATGTTATGGATGGTTGCCAGGGCATTACTATGCAGTTGCAAAGGTGTTCTGAATGGTTTTAGCAGGGTTGCTAGGGTGATCTGGGTGGTTGTTAGGTCTCTTCTGCTCCCCAAGGCTGCATTTATTTGATCTAAACTACAGTAAAAACAGTAATATTGTGAAATATTTTTTTTACAATTTTAAAGAACTCTTTTCTATTTGAATACATTTTAAAATGTAATTTATTCTTGTGATGCAATGTTGAATTTTTAGCATCATTACTCCAGTCTCCTTGTCATACGATCCTTCAGATTCTAATATGATGATTTGGAGCTCAAGAAACATTTCTTCTTATGTTGAAAACTGTTGTGTTGTGAACCGTGATACATTTTTTTTCATGATTCTTTGATGAATAGAAAGTTCAAAAGACAGAACGTTTTTGCAAAATTATATGTCTTTACTGTCACTTTTGATCAGTTTAATGCATCCTTGCTGAATATAAGTATTAATTTCTTCAAAGAACAAGAATGCCAAAATTTTTGAACAATAGTGTAAGCCTATGGGAATTTTTGGGGTGGCAAAAATCGCAATTTGATGTATCATTCATGCCAAAGAGGTTTAATAGTTATGGTTAGAGGTTTGTTTATATGCTCCAAAAGAAACTTTGGGTTTTCTTTGTTTTCATGCAAAAATGCCTAATGATTGTATAAATACGGGTGTATGTGTCTGTGTTGCTGGCGAAACCTCCGCCTGCATGTTAAATTACCATATGATAGTGGCGTGACCCACAATAACACCCTGTGCTCGTTAAACACCAGCACACTTTCAACATCAAATATCAGCCAGGGCCGTCAGAGCGCATCAATCACGCCTCGGCGACACAGGGAATAAAACGCATGGAAGAAGAAAGGGAAACATACATCCGTCTAGATTTCATTTCTTTAATTGCTGTGCCGCGGAGGGCCGACTCCTCTGAAGAGTGAAACAATGGATTATTTCACATGGCAGATCTCACGAAATTAGCAAAGGGGGGAAAAAAGCTTTTTAAGGACAGGACGAGGCCGAAAGCCCGCTCAGTCGAAGGATCAGAAGTAGACGGAGAGGGGGAGAGAAATGGAGAAAGCTGACGGCAGCCAAGCAGCACTGGAGATTTGCCAGTCGCCTGTGTGGTCCGTGTGTTCCAAGCTTCAGGAAGTGAACTACGCCAAGAAGGGGCACACATGCTACTAGAGCTTTATAAATCGATGGGCCGACTGCAACAATCAGACACCATGCAACCGTACAACTACCAAACAACCAAACTTTTATTTCTGGGCCAACACGTATTTGTTTGAGGGGTGATCTGGGGCCAGACCGGCTTGGTGCCGTAGGGTAATTGGCGGAAAACTAACAAAAAAATCCTTGATTTGCCTCATGAGCATCATAAATACTAAATGCACATTAGGTCTATATGTGTCTCTCTCCACAGGCCAGAATCCTGGAGTGGCTCTACTACTGAAGATGAGCTATGTATCTGTCTGGTCAGATTAGTTGCAATGGTCCCTAAAAATCACATGGAGGTCAGCTTGCTTCTGTTTTGTTGTAATGACACAATTGGGGTTAATGCACAAGGGTGTGTGTGTGTGTGTGTGTGTGTGTGCTACACTCTAAAAAATGTACACTGTAAAACACTGTAAAGAAATTGTTGGTTCAACTTTAAGTTACCTGGTTGCCTTAACATTTTGAGTTCACTGAAATTAAAAATTTGAGTTAATACAATGAAGGCAATTCAATAGAAACTCTTATGTTATCTGAACCACATTCATTATTTAAGTTGATTTGACAGAAGAAAAAATGTTGAGATAACAAATCATGAAAACATGTTTTTACAGTGAACCCAAGTTGGGTTGAACATGGACAAACCCAGCAATTGGTTTGTTTTAACCCAGCAAATGGGTTGTTTTATTTAACTCAACTATTGTTTAAAAATTACTGTATTGCTTGCTTAATATGAACACAAAGTATGTTGGAAATGAATATTTATTACTATGTTTAATAAATGAACATTTATTAATAAGTTTAATGAATAATAATTAAACAATAAACATTTATTAAATTGCTTATTAAAAATAAGATTGCTCATTAAAAAATATGGTTTCTACAAAAATGTGAAGGAGCAAAACTGTTTGTTTCATGAGCATCAAATCAGCATATCAGAATGATTTCTTAAGGATCATGTGACACTGAAGCTTGGAGTATGATGCTGAAAATTCAGCTTTGCATCACAGGAATAAATTACATTTTAAAATATATTCAAATAAAATACATTTTTCTTAAATTGTAATAATATTTCACAATTTTGCTATTTTAACTGCATTTTTGCTCAAATAAATGCAGACCTGGTGAGCCTAAGCAACACTTTCAAAAAATATTAAAAGTTTTTATAAAATGTATATCAAATTCCATATAGGCCGGACATTACTTTTGGCCACTACTGTGTTTGTAAATATCTTCTTTTGTGTTCACACAGGTCCAGAATGACACAAAGGTGAGTAAATGATGACAGAATTTTTATTCTTGGGCGCACTGTTCCTTTAATGTTTACAAATGATGAAAACTTGATGGCTTTTACCAAAAACACAGGGTTATAATGTAGTTCCTTTTAGTAGGCAGTTCCTAGTAGGCAGTAGACAGCATGGTGGTTTTGGAGCAGAGCAGAAATTGTTGTAATTGTAGTTGTTTAATGTTAGAACAAAATTCTTTAAAAATATTTGAGCATGCAATAAGCCTACAACTGCCAAATATATTGCTAGTCATGTGTAACCCTCTATTGTTGACAGAAAGCATCAAGTTTCTGTGCCAACAGTAACAGTCACATACATGCCTCATATTCACTTCTCATTTGAAAGTGTACATGGGGAAAGTACGATCAGATCTTTCTTATGCAAGCCATCTTTATATGTTTATTTTCAATGCCCTGTGTTCGCGTTTGTCCGAGGGGCTTACCGTTTGTGTTTTGTGCGCGTCTACCTGTCTGAACACGCACAACGACGTTCAAAGAGAGAGAGAGAGACATCACAGGTTCACGGCTAATGCTCATTTCAGCAATGAGCAATTAGAGCGGCTCCACGCAAACCGCAACGTAAACAATCTGACTCAATAGAAGATTTTATGTGCAACATATTGATTGTCAGAAGCTGTTATGCAAACAATACACTGAAACATGTGGTGGCACAACACTGAGGCTGCAAAAGAAAGATTTGTTTGTTCCATTGGCCTGTAAAAGCATTAAAAGGATAGTTCACCCAAAAATGAAAACTTACTCATCATTTTCTCATCCTCAAGTTGTTCCAAACCTGTATGAATTTCTTTCTTCTGTTGAACATTTACTCATCATTTACTCATCCTCATGTTGTTCCAAACCTGTATGAATTTCTTTCTTCTGTTGAACACAAAAGAAGATATTTTGAAGAATGTTGGTAACCAGAAAGTAACCAGAAATGGAAGGCAATGGCTACCGTCAGCTGTCTGATCACCAACATTCTTCAATATATATATATATATATATATATATATATATATATATATATATATATATATTTAATTTTTGGGTGAACTATCCCTGTAAAGCATTTCTTACATAGAGGACAACAGGGCTACAAACCTGCATATGAAAATTTTACTTATTTATTTATTCATAAAAAAAAAGTGTTATATTCAAGTGGAAGATGTATTTATTTTTTATCACAGAAAATGTTATTTTTATTTAAAAAAAAACATTTTCTGGTGGACAAATATATATTTAGTTAGTATTGATTCAGTAACAACATTTGTTTAAAAATAGTTTGTTTTGATTAAACCTAAAAATAGCACAGGCAGGTGATTATGGTATTATGTAGTATTTTGTGAAACTAATGTGTTGTTTTTGGTTGTTATGTAGTATTTTTTGAGTAAAAATACAATAAAAAGTGCCTTTTACCACAGGATCCTTTAGCCTTGCTGTACCCTATATTGTCACAAACTGAATGAGATGTAAACGAGAAAGAAAGTGTGAGATAAAATCAAAAAGAAGTGTGAAAATTAGATTGTGGCGGATGAACTCCATGTGAAGAACATTTATAGCATTTACCGTCCTGCTCTATGAAACGTGTTTGGCTATGAGTTCTGCATGAGACAATAGCTCTTTTCCAGCCGTCTTCATGGCAGTCAAAACACAGCGTCACGGATAATCTTGGCAAATACCTTTTTAAAAACAAGCCATGTTTTCCATCTCCCCAATGCGAGGTGGCATTAATTAACAGAGCCAACACAGGCAAAGCAGGAAACTTTAGTGTGTGTTTCACATGCACTAAATTGCAAGGATTTACCTTTATAAATACAGTCTAGATTGTGAATACAACTTAAAATGCTTTCTTATTTTTCAGTGACTTTCCATTGACACCATATCACAGCACTGGACCAGGGATCTTCAATACAGTCAGTAAAGAATGATTTTGTATATTTGTGAAGGAAATTGTTTATAATTAAAAAATATGAGTGGGTGTGAATTGCTATGCTGTTCTGTTCTGCTATGCTATTTTTTGCGAAGTGAAAAAAAAGTGAAAAAAAAAAAAAACAGCTATATATATGGTTTAGAAAATATAAAAATGACAAAATCACATTTAAATAAATTAAAATATAAAAAATAAAAACTAGTTCAAAATATTAAGAACAACTAAATTAGTATCTCAGTGATACTACAATAACACTGCATAGCACAAACTTTGCAACTCTAAATTTTAATATTATGCTTAAGTGCTTGTTCAAATGATCTGTATGTGTAAGTAAAAAAAATGATATACACTCTTTGTATTTATGATTTATAAACCAACATAGTGAAGCCAACATTCCATAAACAGCTAATGATGAAGTCTATATGCCACATGTGCTACTGTTCTTAGTTGTATCGTTGTTGTTTTTTTTTTTTAATGCAAATTGTTGTAACAAGCTATTTTGTTTTATATGGCATAAGAATCAGTTGGCATGTTTGTATATTAAATTTGTTCTTTTACCTCTCACAGGCTTATACAGACTGTCTTTCAAGTGTCAAGCCCACCAACAAACCAGCACTAAAGGATCAGATATCGGTGTAAGAATGCTGCTATTATGATGGTGTGCGAGGAACACTGGCAGTCATGGTGGTAAAAGTAACACAGGGCCCTCTCTGAATGGTCTGAGCCGCCCCTCCCAGTCTATTAGTTGAAATTGCTCTTAATAACCACAGTTACACGAGACCCGCCAAATGATTACAGCAGCGTGCGGTTCACACTCCCGTGGCCCTGTGCGACGAGACCAGTCAAGAGCTGCTGTGAAGAGTAGAATCGACAGATGAAAACCATAAATCTGATCATTTCATGAAGCAACAGCAAGCACGACATGATTTGAAGCAGCATTCGCTTGAGTTACGTACTTAGTTTGAGCAACAATATTGATGCTTGTCTTGTTGTGTGTCTTGGCTCCCATTGGCTAAAGATCATTGGATCCGTCTCCGGTTGAATCTCGCAAGGAATATTTTCTTTACAAATGAGTACATGTTGCTGGGGAATTTCACGCTAGACAAAATATATCTGCACTTTCTCAATAGCTTAAATGGTTAGGGCAAAGTGTAGACCACCTTAGTAACCATGAAAACACAGTTTGTCTGTTAACTGCTAATCAAGCGATCTTGTGTATGATGTGAATTGCTGTTTTGCTCTTAAAGTTAGGCCTGCAATCTCTAATTTCAATCAGAGTTATTATAGTTAATAGCGTTGGGGGTAACGGACTAAAAGTAATGTGAGTTTTGTAATCAGATTACTTTTTTCAAGTAACTTGTAAAGTAATACATTACTTTTAAATTTACAACAAAATATCTGAGTTACTTTTTCAAATAAGTAATGCAAGCTACTTTGTTATCCCATTGACTGACACTTCTTCTGTTCCCATGTTGAGAGATATCAAGAGTAAGTGCAGAGATGTTGTGTGTGCTGTGTGAACATGATGACTGTTGTTGTTTTAGTTTAAATTTGAACGTGCATTTACTCATCTCACTTGCCCAAAAACAGATTGAGTGACACATACCGTGACAATCTGAACCAGAAATAAACGAGAAAGTAAGAAATTGGGAACACTTAAGTGGTGAAAAAAATCCACAAGATGAACATATACTCCATTTACCCTCCTTCTGTGAAACGTGTCAACAATCGTCTGATTTTCAGAAGAAACATCCAAGATCAATTTGATACATAAACATAAGCAGAAAACTCAATTAAATCTTCTGCATGAGCAATGAAAGAGCAACCTCTGAGCAAAACCGTCCTTTGGGAAAGAACTGTATGACGTTGAAACTTAATTAAAGGCCTGAATGTGTGTCTGTCTTTCTGAATGAGAGTTTTTGTCTCTCTCTCTGTTTTTCTCTCTTAAGCGCAGGAGGAATGTGTAAACAGGCAGGCAGAGGCAGCTACACGACACACTCACAGGACGTTGCACAACTCCAAATGCCTCTGAATGTGTCATTTCCTGTCTGGCCACCTGCCTTCCGCTTAGAAACAGCAGCATGCGGATGAGAGATAGATAATGCAGTAGAGCAGATTGACCTGAACCATTATTTGCTTAAAAATAAGAGCTGTTAAATTACATAAAATACCCCAGTAAACCTCAGAAAGGCTATTATATTTTTTTTAAGTCAACATACATTCTTAAAAATAAAGGTTCTTTATTGGCATCGACGGTTCCATGAAGAACTTTTAACATCCATAGAGATAGGTACTTTATAGTGGAATAAGGTTCTTTAAATTCTTTACACTAAGAAAAATGGCTTCTTTTGTAACTTTATGGCCACGTTCACACAGCAGCAGAATATGGTTATCAGTCCTGTATTTGAGTCCTTAATACGGTTACGTTCACACACAGTACAGTTATTTACGGGAGTGACAACAGCATTCTATGGCCACGTTCACACTGTCAGTTTTTGGGTTCGACAACCGGATTTACTTACAGGTGTAAGTCTCGAAATGTCCCGTTCTTTAATATTAAAGATGGCGACGTCCATAAAACTGAAAAGTCTTATCACTTTTGTAGAGACAAGAGACTAATTAAACCGCAAGTTCATCCATCAAAACTTCATTAACCAACAGCAGCATGTAAACACGCGCCAGCCGGAGTCTTTAACCATTGCACACGCGCGTCACGTCCTTTGTGACGTCTCGCGCATGACACAGCATTTGAATTTGGAAAAGAAACACAAAACTGACAGGAGCCACTCTGGTGGAGAATCAGTGATTGGATCTAACACCTTAAGATGACGCACAGCTCATATCTCTGTCGCTGTAAGTTACCGAAAGTAAAACCACACACAAAACACCTTAGCAGAGCAGCTCTCTCGCACTGTATGACGTGACAGACAACTAGTTGTCCAGTGCGGTTCCGTTCACACAGCGCGAATATTCCGAGAATGTGTTTGTGAGTCTTGAAAATTTACGGGTGTGAGTTCGGTTATAAAATGCGTTTGTCACACCTGTAAATAACCATACTGTGTGTGAACGTAACCGTATTAAGGACTCAAATACAGGACTGACAACCATATTCTGCTGCTGTGTGAACGTGGCCTATAACCAAACTCAGACCTGTAATTTTTCAGGACTCACAACCGCATTCTCAGAAAATCCGCACTGTATGAACGGAACTGCACTAGACAACTAGTTGTCTGTCACATCATACAGTGCGAGAGAGCCGCTCTGCTATGGTGTTTTGTGTGTGGTTTTGCTTTCTGTAACTTACAGTGTTTACAGAGTTGTGTGTCATCTGAAGGTTTTAGATCCAGTCACCGTTCTCCACCTAGAGCGGCTCCCGTCAGTTTTGTGTTTTTTTTCCAAATTCAAATGCCGTGTCATGCGCGAAGGATGTGACACGCGAGTGCAATGGTTAAAGACTTCGGCTAGCATGTGTTTACATGCTGCTGTTGGTTAATGAAGTTTTGATGGATGACCTCGCGGTTCAATCAGCCTCTTGTCATGTCAAAAGTGATAAGACATTTTTTAGTTTTATGGACGTTGCCATCTTTAATATTACGTTGGTCACTGTCGTTTGGTTACTAGTAACCGTGCGTTCACACCGCCACCGGCGAGAGCGTCAACATTCGCCTTGGCCGCCCTGCCAACAACGCTGTACTGTTCGTTCAAACCGCCGCCAGCGAGAGGGTCAAAGTAAATGACAAGTTGTGGCAACCAATCGGAATCCTCTCAAGCGAGGACCTCTACATTCCGGATTGGTTGCCGCTGAACCACATCATAGCTCATTACCATAAAGTTGACTTGATTTAAAGTCAACTCTCCTCGACGCCATAAAGTCAACTCTCCTCGACGCTCTCACCGTTCCAAGATGCGCCGTGCCGCTCTCGCCGGAGCTCGCTGCCGGCTCTCATTGAAAATGAATGACTTCCTGTCACTTTGACGCTCTCGCCGCCGGCGGTGTGAAAAACACACAGTAAGAGAATATGGGCTTGACACTAGTTGCACGTTCATACCTATGGTTCATACAGACAGTGTTCCAGACGCTGCTGTAAGTTGCTGTGTGTACGGGACATTTCGAGACTCACACTTGTAAGTGAATGCGGTTGTCAATCCCCAAAATGTACAGTGTGAACATGACCATTGTTGCATGTTATTAAAGAAAAATGGATTTTTTTATATTATTATGTATTTATAATATTTATATTATTTCAGTTAATTTTTATTTAATTTTAAGTAATGAAAAAGGTTTTTTTAACAATAACAATGGTTTTAGTTAACAATATTAACCCTGGTTTATATTAATTAACAAAATAAAAAGATGTCTGCCAACTAATTCTGTAAGTACACAATGTCTGAAAGAAATAAACCCTGTCAGAAAAAACAACAACAAAAAAAAGAACGTTTGTGTTTACACCAACAGAAGCCATGTTTGGAAGTCATTGACCTGGTATTTTCCTTGATAAACGCACGAACACAAAGTCAGAAAGAAAAACTGAAGATGAATGAGCTGCATGAGATGAAAGGCTCGTCACATCAGAGATGCCCAAGGGCACGATTAATCCGCTAATGAATGAAGATCACACACTGGCATAAAGTGACTCCAAAACGCTGGTGCCAGATGTGTTAATAGAGATGAGGAGGAAAAGTGGGAAAAAACAAGACTTTAAGAAGTGATATTGTTGGTTTAGCTGCCAGAAAGTTATCTATGAATACGAGGCCAGTGGCGACAGCTGTGTGCCAGGCAGGTTGGCATGTTCTTTTTACAAACGTGCCAGGAAATTGTGCCAAGGCTGGATCTACAGCAGCGCTCATCAGACTGTGTGTTTCTGTGTATGATGGCATGTGATGATGCGAGAGGTAATTAATCACAGGGAATGTTGATGCTTCAATGTAGGTCCTAAAATCTGTACCCTACCCAAATCAACCCTAATCACTTCTTACCCAAACCCGATGTGCATAATTTAATTTTTTTAAATGAAAAACCCGACCCCAGACCGACCTGGCAAAATTAGACTGAGTCTTATCTGACCTGACGGCATTTATTTTCGAACCCGACTGGACCTGAGCGAAAACGACATTGATGTGTGCATAGCCCTGCATGAACATGCAGCGTAATGAAGCAAGTGGCTTTTCCTGATGGATCTCATTGCTAGAAGATGGATTTCTGTGTGAGAGGTTACAAACGTTTGTTCAATTTCTACATGCGTTTTTCAAAAATGCATTTAACATGAACGCGCAAGTATACGCTGAAGTGCTGAAATGTCAATCACTCATCACCCTCGTTACGTCCTATAACTTTTGCCGTAATGTTATTTACCTGACCATAAGATGATTAAAGTTTATTAATTGGGTCTTCTCGAGTCCATTCAGAAAAAAGCACATTTATTTTAGATTAGCCAAGACCCGAGGCCACTAATATGAACCTGACCCGTGTCCGAGGTACTCGTCGAAATTTTGGGCTCGAACCCTCTCAGGTCTTCGGGGCAGTGCTCAGGTTTTCAGAAGCAAGTGGACCTGCGAAGAAGTCTACTTCGGTGTTTTGGGTGGATAAGCCAGGGCATTGCTGTGGGGTTGCTAATGTGCTCTGAGAGATAGGAGTACACAGGTCAAGTTCCAGACGTTAAAAACTTCATTCATTTTTCTCCATAGGGACATTTTTAGCAGTAACTGAATTGTTGAACCCTTGGCTTGACATTAACACCCGCCAACCAAATGCGAGTGGTTTTCTGTTATGCAGTCACTTGTACTAGACACTTTGGCGTGTTGAATTTTGCATATAATACATACATTTTTCAATTAAAAAGGCATGTGACATAATAAACTAAGTGCAATGTAGTGTTGTCAAAATTATCGATTTTACTATACATATTGATACTGCAATTTTTAAACGCTTCCAATACTAATTTTCCACAGAACAGTTACAGGATACAGCTTTGCTTTCTCTTTTTCTCATCTCTCTGACAGTGAGTTGACACACAAACCCTCCTCCCCTCACTCACTAGTTTCGTTTGCTCCAAATGAATATTGGTGTTACAGAGCTTGAATTTCAGCATTATGATATAATTTTATTCATTCAACTGAGTTCTTTTTCGCAGCTTATTCTGCTTAAACAGTCAAATACATACTAAATAATGTCAAAATGCCGGTCTTGGTGAGTATTGATTTAAATACAGTCAGTGTAACAGTACAATGGATCCATGCGTCAGGTCTTAAAGTGGCAGGAACCTAATATACCTGTTGTCAAATTATGAGATAATATAAAAAATATCTGTATGGCAGCTTTTCCCCATGGTATTGATGTCAAAATTGTGGCCAGTGAAAATGATGAGTGGCTACTAACTTTGGTAAAAAAACTAGCCACAGTGGCTGATGAGCAAAAACATTAAAAGCTCAAAGGTTGTTAATTGATGGTATATGCTTTTGTTGAAGCCATCAGCCCTTATTTTTTTTTATTTAGTTTTGTAAAGAATCACATTTAATGGTGGAATTTATGGTGAAAAACTACTAATGATGCTGTGAAGCAAATTCCACCAGCTCTGCCCATACATATATATATACATATATATACATATATATATATATATATATATATATATATATATATATATATATATATATATATATATATATATGTTTGTTTGGCTTATGGCTCTTTAACACAGACTTTTTTAAAAAATGAATGAAAAAAAAAAAAAAAGTGGATGGGGACACTTTATTAACACATTGCTATGTGGTTGCTTACTAGTCCAAATTAGTTTGTATGATATTCTGGTTCTAGGATATTCTTGGAAGTTAATGGGATTTTCTGTGTGCAGTCATTTAGAAACATACAGTGACAGCTCATTGAAAGCTTTGCTGTCATATCATGAATGCTTTGAGTAATTTCACAACCGAAAAACGAAAAAGTTTGCATAAAACGTAAGTTTAAGAAACATCTGTCAGTCGCCGTTAACGGTTGATGGAATCCGATCTACTTTTATTCGATTATTGTGAAGAACTTTGGCCGTAATGTCAGATTGCAGCAGACTTTAATATAAATGTACTAAAGAAAGTCAAGCACTGTGTTTCTGGTTCCATTCTCTGCCACATGAAAGTAATTTATGACAGCTTGTGTGTATTTACAGGTCCTGGGGCTCAGTGTGAAAATTGAAATTTGGCAGCATCTTCTAACAGTTAGCTTTTTTTTCAGGTAGTGAGAGCAACTGTGAAGTTTAGGCACGAGAACAGCGAGGACTGCACACAACTCACAAGTCCAGACATCAACTCCGATGAAGTGGCTTTTTCATAATTGAAGCATAACTGGAGCTTTTTGTCAGATCAGGTTGCTCTGAGAGAGAAAACATGAGCTGCTTCTCTTTTCTGTGACAAGTCTCTGTTCAGTGTATCGGTAAAACAAATCATCAAAGTTTCTTTTTTTTGTCTGAGAAATGTCACAATGGTTCCTAATTAATCTAGCTGATCACATAATGACCCAATATTGATGGATAAAATGGATTTTCTTTTTCTTTTTCTGGAAATACATCTTGACCTTCATTGTAACTCAACTATAGGATGGATTATACCTTTAATGCTTCATATACAGTACTACGAGCATGGCTGTGTTCAGAATAGTATAGTAGTATAGTAATGTCAAAGGGTTAGTTCACCCAAAAATGAAAATGATCCCATAATTTACTCACCCTCAAGCCATCCTAGGTGTATACTGCATGACATTCTTCTTTGATGGCTTGAGGGTGAGTAAATTATGGGATAATTTAAATTTTTGGGTGAACTATTCCTTTAATGTGTATGAATTTTCTGTATGCATGCTATACTAGCATGACATACTACATTTGCCAAATTTGAGCACACCGTATATCCCACAATGCAATGTGCTCAATTCTACACTGGCTGTTTTAGGCATGGAATATTTGCTTACTGCACACTGAATACTATGCAGTATATACTGTGTACAATGAAAGCCATCAAATAATATATGTATATGTGGATAATTTTTCAGATTTTCTTGTATTTGTGACTATATCTCACAATGTGACTTCATTACGTAAACTATTTTTACAATTTTCTTTAGTATATTTACTCATAGGTAGATTCGGGCTTCCTGTAGTATATTGCATATTGCTGTAAAACATAATTTTTTTTCTAAATAAAACAAATATAATTGGAGTACATTTTACAAGAAAATATGATTGAAGGTTTTCTACTTCAAAATTTCATGTTTTATATCAATCACTGAAAATTGTGAAAAAGATGTTTTGCATTTTTAATCCAATTTTGTAAAAATGACTTGGCAGTCACAAAAAAATACAAGTTAAAAAATTATGGTATTACTTAGTGCTACATTATTCCTGTTTCATCACACAGGAAATGGAAGCTGAAGTTGAACGGGTTTAAAAAAAACCCCCAAAAAAACAGCAGATTGTATACAGTGTATACTGCGTAGTATGCAGTACACTATAATTCCATTGAGAACAGAGCCAGAGCACAGGTCAAAGTTCAAGCGGCTCACTCTTAAGAGCACGTTGATGGACAGACACAAGAGGCCAATACAATAAACATTTTCACAAGTCAAGCAGCCTTGACAGCACGTGTTTGTATTTGCCCCTCGCTGAACATGCCTGCTGCTCCTCAAAGGCCGTCTTTGTGCATTGAGGCGTGCTGAATCCATTTTTTAAAACAGTACCATAACACAATCTATGCATCAATTCATGCATCGGGCCACACGTCTCGTCCCACTGGCTGAGCGGATGGGCGTTATGCCAGTGGCGGCGACACGATGCTGCACAAAATCATTCATCTCGCGATTTGGGCGCTCTTTGCGCGTGCTAATCACATGATGTGTGATATTTGGTACTCACTTCGTGGCTCCCGCGGTCCATCCACTGTGACCTTTATGGCTCGATGGTAAGTCGCCACTTGCGGTGGGTTCGTGAATACTGTGATTGTCAGCGTGAAGCTCTTTCCTGCAAAACACAAAAAGGTTCAAACCCGATTAATCCACCGGACAATGTGTCGCATTCATTGCGCAGCGGTCATTTGCATTTCTCTGCTGGTGACGGTGATGACTGTGGGATTTTAACTGCGAGGCACTTGAGCGATTGAAAAAAGGCCTGGGCGCAATGGACAATAACAGAATTAGTTTGGAAAATGAGCATGGCTGAGATTTGAATTTGTAATATTCAGTTGTTGGATATGACAAATCAGAAATGCATAAAACAGGCCATATTAGGTTTTATGTAATGTACAGTATATGCAAGAGGAATAAACTATGTATATCTTGTACAACAGTGGCTTTATACTATTTATAAATAATATTAATATAATAAATATAATATATTAATAAATATCATATAAAACATAAAAATCAAAAAGCTATTATATATATTAAATTATAATAATATATTTTATTACTTTTTAAAACTGTATGTTTAATTAATATTTATTGTTGAATATTAAATTAATAAATATTATTATTATTATTTAATATTTTTATTAATATGTATTATATTTTGATACTGAAATAATTTGTTTAAATATAATTTACTGCAAAAAAAAAAAAGTAATTTACTTTATACTTTGTTATTGGTGGATCTCCCTTCAGAATGTCTTAATGAAGAAAACAATGAAAATTTTTACTTTTGGATCTCATACTGGTGCAAAATCATACAAAACCCTTCTAACATTTGGTAGCATGTTCTCATGCAGTGGCATTCGTTTTTCCTCTTTAATATGCATGCAGCCAAGAATAAACTTCCGCAGCAGTGCTGTTATTAGTTGTTATCCTTTTATGTGTGAACATAAAAAGGTTGGGTGTCAAGGTGGGGTCCTGCGGTCACTGAAGTTTCATCTTACGTGACCTTTTATTCAGCAACTTCTCTATTTTTTCAGATTAAATGTTCATAAATGTGTGAGCTCTTACTTGAATTAACTTTAACACAATATATTGTTCAGCTAAAACATGCTAAAGAGGCGGCGCTTTCTGTCAGTAGTGCACAGGAAATACTAAGATACTTCTAATGAGGCAGACTCAGCAGTAATGTGTAATGTGCAAAGCATGCTGTGAAGTCAAGCATGACACATTCTCTGAGCTGTGATCTGCGAGTAAGACAGGAAGAAGTGGGTGGAAAAGCACTGACACAATACAACAGGCAGCTACACTTAGCTTTGCCTTTCTTACTATAGCCTGTGCATCAGGCAGCATGTCTTTAAACTAGGTTTAATTGATTAACTCTTGGAATGGGAAGAACTTCCAAACAAATAATCTAAGGTCACCAAGCCCATTGTTTTGAGTTTCATACTTCATTAGCTATTGAGTATGAAGCTTTAATATCATACACTGAAAAGATTTACTTGAAACAATTTTCACTCCGGAATTGCTAGTAAATTTCTCAAATATATGGTGGACAGAAAACGCTGCAACTGAACACATGCAAATAGAAAAAAAAAACAAACCAACAAATTAAGAAAACATCTCCATTAGTTTGACAACACATGCTGTAAATACTCACAACGCAACCAAATACAGAAACGTGCTGCAAATACTCACAACACCATACAGAAACACCCTGCAAATACGCACAACACAACCAAATACAGAAACACACAGAAAATACTCACAACGCAATCAAATACAGAAATGCGCTGCAAATACTCAAAACGCAATACAGAAACACACTGAAAATACTCACAATGCAATAAACATGCTGCAAAAAACTCACAACGCAACAAAAACAGAAACGCATAGCAAATACTCACAATGAAATGCAGAAACGCATTGCAAATACTCACAACACAACCAAATACAGAAACACGCTTCAAAGTAAAAAAAAAGTAAAGTAAAAAAAAGTAATGTAATTTACAGTAATTTACAATTTAAAGTAAAAAAGTAAAGTAATTTACAGTGTATTTTGTTATTGGTGGATCTCCCTTCAGGATTTCTTAATGAAGAAAACGACTAGAATTTTTACTTTTGAACCTCATACTGTTGCACAATCATACAAAACCCTGCTACCATTTGCTAGCATCTTCTCATGCAGTGGCATTTGGGTTTTCCTTGCAGCCAAGAATAAACTTCCTCAGCAGTCCTGTTATTAGTTGTTATTTTTTTATGTGTGAACAAAAAAGGGTTGGGTGTCAAGGTGGGGTCATGTAGTCACTGAGCTTTCATCTTACGTGATGTTTTACTCAGCAACTTCACTCTTTTTTCAGATTAAATGTTCATAAGCGTGTGAGCTCTTACTTGAATTAACTTTAACACAAGATATTGTTCACTCACATGCAACCAAATACAGAAACATGCTGCAAATACTAACAAAGCAACCAAATACAGAAAAGTGCTGCAAATACTCAGAACGCAACCAAATACAGAAAAGTGCTGCAAATGCTCACAACGCAACCAAATACAGAAAAGTGCTGCAAATACTCACAATGCAACCAAGTACAGAAACACGATGCAAATACTCACAATGCAACTAAATACAGAAACATGCTGCAAATACTCACAACGCAACCAAGTACAGAAACATGATGCAAATACTCACAATGCAACTAAATACAGAAACGCGCTGCAAATATTCAAAACAGAACCAAATACAGAAACACTGCAAATACTCACAATGCAATCAAATACAGAAAAGCGCTGCAAATATGCACAGTGCAACGAAATACAGAATCTCACTGCAAATACTCACAACGCAACCAAATACAGAAACTCGCTACAGATACTCACAATGCAACCAAATACAGAAACATGCTGCAAATACTCAAAACAGAACCAAATACAGAAACATGCTGCAAATACTCACAACGCAACCAACTACAGAAACGATGCAAATACTCACAACGCAACCAAATATAGAAGTACGCTGCAAATACTCACAATGCAACCAAATACAGAATCTCACTGCAAATACTCACAATGCAACCAAATACAGAAATGCGCTGCAAATACTCAAAACAGAACCAAATATGGAAACATGCTGCAAATACTCACAAAGCAACCAAATACAGAAAAGTGCTGCAAATACTCAGAACGCAACCAAATACAGAAAAGTGCTGCAAATGCTCACAACGCAACCAAATACAGAAAAGTGCTGCAAATACTCACAACGCAACCAAATACAGAAACTTGAATTGGTTGAATTGGTTGCAAATACTCACAGCGCAACCAAATACAGAAATGCTGCAAATACTCACAACGCAATCAAATACAGAAAAGCGCTGCAAATACTCACAACGCAAGTAAATACAGAAACTCGCTGCAAATACTCACAATGCAATCAAATACAGAAATACACTGCAAATACAATGCTACCAAATACAGAAACACACCACAAATACTCACAACAGAACCAAATACATAAACGCGCTGCAAATACTCACAACGCAACCAAATACAGAAACACGCTGTAAATACAATACAATGCAACGCAACCAAACCAAATACAGAAATGCACTGCAAATACTCACAACGCAATCAAATACAGAAAAGCGCTGCAAATACTCACAATGCAATCAAATACAGAAACTCGCTGCAAATACTCAAAATGTAATCAAATACAGAAACATGCTGCAAATACTCACAATGCAATCAAATACAGAAACATGCTGCAAATACTCACAACGCAATCAAATACAGAAACGTGCTGCAAATACTCACAACGCAATCAAATACAGAAACGTGCTGCAAATACTCACAACGCAAGCAAATACAGAAACATGCTGCAAATACTCACTATGCAACCAAATACGGGAACGCGCTGCAAATAGCACAGAAATGTTTAAGGGGACCCCAACAAGTGATGAACCTGGCTGGGACATGCTTATTGTTCAATGTCTACTCGTCAGAGGTGTTGTCAACAACCTGAAAGGTGAGGTTTTTAAAAAAAAAAATATTTCAACATCCTAATTGTATGTTTGTTGTGAGTATTTGTAGCGTGTTTCTGTATTTGGTTGCATTGTGAGTATTTGCAGCATGTTTCTGTATTTAGTTCCGTTGAGAGTATTTGCAGCGTGTTTCTGTATTTGGCTGCGTTGTGAGTATTTGCAGCACGTGCTGTCAAACTGATGATGTTTTCTTAATTTGCTGTGTTTTTTTTCTATTTGCATGTGTTTTCTTTAGTTGCAGTGTGTTGAGCTCTCTCAGCCACCATACAAATAATTACAAAGAAACTGCAAGTAACACATTGAATGAAACATTACATTTTAAAGTAGAAAAACTGAAATAGTATTTCCTTGTAAACCTACTCCAATTATCCTTGTTTTTATTTACAACTACGTAAAACCATTTTTTTTTTGTACAGTATAACAAGCTTTTGACTAGAACAAGTAAGCAAACCACCTAGCAGCCACTCAGAACACCTTAGCAATTGCATAGCAACACCCTGGCGACCATCCACTTTCTTTCTTTCATAAAATGAAAATAGTCCAATTTTCGAATTTTAAGTGAGCATATAACTCATTTAACAATATATTTAATAGAATAAATGCTTGTGCATACATTTTCTAGAACTGCAACATTTCAATTTATCATGCATTTTCTAGAATTGCAACTTGAATTTGATTTACCTTTCACATTATGCAGTAAGTTTTGCTAAAGTATTTACTAAAGTATTTTCTAACATTAATTAGAAAGAGTAAAACAACATATTTTATAGAAAAAAACCAGTCGTCATTTCCCATATGCATGCATTTTTTAGGACTGCCAGATTATTGATTTACCAACATTTTTATACGTTACGCAATAAGTCTTGCTAATGTAACTCTTTCTTTTCTCCCACAGGAATCCGTCCATAAACCCCCAAAAGCACGTTCTTGGACCCACCCGGGCCCTTCCCAGCAAGCTGATCGCAAATACACACCACAGCCCTGCCCCGTGTCTAACCACTCCACCAACCCTGGCATCTGCCATCCATCCAACGGTTGGTGTCCAGCTACTAAAAATATCCTAAATGCTGGCTTATTCAGCAGGTTTTTTCTGTTCCAAATGATTTCCTAAACTGAAAGAGACGTGAAATGCATAAACTCCTGATCAACAACAAATATCCCGCCTTGACCTAACCAACCCAGCATATCCAAATCCATTCAAAAATAAGGGCACAGCACTTCTGAAATAAAAATGTGTTTCTGTATAAATTAAATGTTAAATACACGATGTCTCGCCTCAGGCAAAACAGCGTTGCTTACGGTAATTCAAGGAGCGCTATTTTTTTATGTCATTCGTTTGATTGCGGTCGATCTTATTTTAATCTTCCACACCGTGCATCGTATCGTTTTCCATATTTAATTTCCTTATGCTGTGCTATCTCCTCCCTGACTTCCTCTTCCAGATCCCATGTCATAGATAGAAGAAACTTAAGCCAGCGAAGGTGTGGGTCTCCATGCGGGCCAAGCCCTGTTCACTGTGACAGCTGTGAGGAGATAACATGGATGCGCACTGATAGTGTGTTGGGGGGTGTGTAAGGACATTCAGTGGTGCAGGAATGCGCTGAGACCAGCCGACTGGTCAAGAAACTACTGTTTGCACGTCTGTGTCCACTTGGACTGATTATGGATCGATCAGGTGTCTTCAACACACACACAAATGCCACAGTTTTAACTACCACAGACCTAAAAAGTAGTATCAGTCGATTATTGCCATTGATATTTATATCCACTTGGCCGATTAACAGAAGCTTAATCCATCCCATTTGTGTCACTTCCAGAATACCAGCAGCCTTTGCAATGGATAATAATCAAATATTTTTTGTGTACTTTCCTACATCTTTCATGTATGTGTTTTGTCAAGTAAGATGTCCTTCTTTAATGTCTGATTCATACAGTAAGATAAAAAAAAAAAAAAAAAAATCTTCTGTTTAGCAAGGATGCATTCAATTGATCAAAAGTGACAATAGAAACTACTACTACGTTTGAACTTTCTGTTCAGAATAATCCTGGAGAAAATATATCACAGCTTTGACAAAAATATTAAGCAGCACAACTGTTTTAAACATTGATAACAATAATAATTGTTTCTTGAGCAGTAAATCAGAATATTAGAATGATTTCTGAAGGATCATGTGACACTAAAGACTGGAGTAATGATGCTGAAAATTCAGCTTTGCATCAATGGAATGAATTACACTTTAAAATATATTCACATAGGAACTAGCTCATTTAAATTGTAATAATATTTCACAATTGTACAGTTTTTACTGTATTTTTTATCAAATAAATGCAGCTTTAGTGAGTATAAGAGACTTTTTTCAAAACATTTTAAAAATCTTACTGACCTGAACTGAATAGTAGTGTGTGTGTGTGTGTGTGTGTGTGTGTGTGTGTGTGTGTCTGTATCTATATCTATCTATCTATCTATCTATCTAGATAGGTATATACATACACAATAGAATTTAGTTTTAATAATAGGATTAAATTGAAGTAAATAATAAAATGAACACTATTTTACACAATATTTACTCTCAATTCTATATATTGTATTTTATTCATTTCTATAATTTCTATACAAATTATTTATAGACAAATAATTTATAGACAAAATCAATTTATCACAAAATACATGAGCCATCGGCCACCCTGCTCTCTATATTTCAGCATCAGCCATTGAAAACCCCATATAAGTCGACCGGCACTTCCTCAAACACCTGGAGTTGTTTTCATCTAGTTTCAGTCTGTAGTTTGTGGGCGCCATGCGAGGGATTCCCTGCTGCACACGTACGTGCTTCACTTTAAGTGCCCGTGTGGATTAGTAGGGCAAGTCTAGACCGAGTATACGCAGCCTCCAGCAGCAGACGGGCGCTCCTGTGATCTCGCTGCCTGTCCCGTTCTCTTCAAAGGCCTGCGCTCTCTCAATGGCTTCTTCCGACAGGATCACAAGAGCAGGATTTTGTCTTTGACAATAATTGCAAGCATATCAAAAGCAGCATTCATCCACACATAAGCAGTCTGTGAGCACTTTGAGCCTGCATTCATGTGCTAAAGATTTTTTTGGAGGGGTGTGTAGGGTGGATGTAACACAGAAAAATATTAGATGGAAATGACATTTTTATTTTTCAACAGTTAGATGCTGCTGTAAGTTTTTTTTTTTATGTTTTAAGCTTAGGGAATACTTAAATGACAGTTATTTTTTGGAACACACCCTTTTTCTTTATTCTCAACATGGAAGCACTCAAAATGTTGGACGCTTGTGGAAAATAATAATGCTGAGGCCTCTCTGTGATTCTCTTCCAATTCTGCAGTTCTTTTCTTTTCAGTGTTATCCGTACATGAGGAATCTTGGACAGTATCCTATTGTGTTTATGTAAAATAACCTATTTATAATTTGCATTATATTTACATTTTAAGTTACACAGATGCAATCTATACACTCTTAAATAGTAATAAATCCATTTTATCTGGGTATTTGCGGTAAAACATAACTTTCAGTCAATTTGAATTGTGCACCGCATGCTGAAGTTTTATTTCCAACATGTCATTTATTGTAAATGAAATGTCTTACGTGATTTTACCCTTTTTATGATTCAGCCAAAGCAAACAAAGCGGCCAGTGAAGAATAAATAATATGAAAGTGGAAGTACCAACCTCTTCCACTCCTGCCAACAAATCTCAGGTCGTTGAAACGCGCCACCTGATTCTTCATGACAGCTGAGGCATTTCGCAGTTCTGCCGAGTAGTTCTCGTCATTTCCTGCCATAACTGTCACCACGGTCCCGTCAGGAACATCTCCCAGAGCGACAACCTGAACAGAAAAGGTGTCATTTACCCTGATATTCACTGTTTACACGACTGTTGATTCATATACTGTCTGAATCCTGATCACAGCCTGTAATCCAGTCCAGATTATGAAGTGAGACCGCCGGGCTCAGAGGGTTAATAACACAATAAATCAATTCAAACATGCAAATATATCATTAAACAAAAGTTAGATTGTCCTTTAATTGGACCTTTCATTTTGTTTTTGATAACAATTCCACTTAAATTGGTAAACATCTGGTGATGTCAGTAAGTTACACATTTAACGTTACTATTGATTCAGCAATAAACAATGAGAATAACGTCTAAAGCAAATTTATACAATCCACCGAAAAGCCTTAGAAAAAATAGATTGTAAAAAAAATGTTCCCCCTTTCTTGAAATGTGAGCTCATTAAAGGCAATTAAAAAATAATATTGATATTTAAAAAAACATACATTTACTTATTGTCAAAATTGACTTTTTTCTTTTTCTAAACTTGAACTTGGATTTTTGCAACCAACTCATTTTTTTTTTTTTTTTAATAAACTGTAAATAATTATGTTTAATGTTAAATTTTAAATGTTATTGTTCAATGTGAGCAGGAGCTCTAGCTCAGTACAAGCTCATATAAATGAACAAAGTTATGTTTACAGAATAATCCTAAGCAAAATGACTCCGTTTGTATGAAATACTCTATCTTTGGTCAAAGTATTAATAGTTGTGTGTAATTTAGGCCGAGTGATTAAACATGCATGTGTTTGTATCTATGAATAGCTTCAAATCTCTCAGATTTCACTTCTCTCCAGCATGGCAGGATTTCTCATTTTAAACACCAGTAACCTCCATTAAATATAAATGTGAACAATAATTAAAAAAAACAAAAACAAAAAACAACAAAAACAAACTATTATTAGCATTAAAGCACATGATGTGTTGATGTGGAAAAGAAACACTTGTAAAACATCACTTTAAAACATCACATAATCAATAAGTCATCAAGGAACTGCATTACAATAGGAAAACCCTTACAATGCTGCACAGATTTTTAGTTCATGTACATTCAAATAAAAGCCATAAAAGTTTGATTAGACATGCAGTCTATTTGCAAACTGTCTTGAAACGTCAAATTTACATTTATATAAGCATTCAAACAAACTTAAATAGAATCATTTTACTGTTAAATGACTGCGTTTTTCTATCGTACTAATATTTTAGTGTGTTTTTATGAATTTATGTATTTTAATGTTGTCTGGATCTTGGCCAGGTCTATATTTTAAGTGAAATTTAAATCTCAATGGGACCAGCCTGTTTAAATAATTACCAGGTTTAAGTTATTACTAACAATAAATACATTAATTTATGAATGTAAAAGATCCACTATTAAGCATTAAAATTGCCATGTCAAAAATGCTAAACATCAAGAGTTAATGTGCATCCAAATAGTTAGAAATGAAAAAAATCACATATGTTATTTAATGTAAACCTGTTTCTAAATCACGTCGTATAAATCCGTAAGACTTTCTGACCTTAAACGCCACCGGGAGAGTTTTGTTGCACCTCCAGTGAGACGGCAGCACTGAGCACAGAAAGTTGGGGCTGTCCGTCCGCACGAGCTCGGCGGGGTGGTCCGCGATGATTTCCACCATGGTTCGGTTGTCGTGCTGTCGGAGTCTCGGCACCGCTGCGTTCGGCTCCTGCTGCACATCGCTCATCTTCCCCGCCACCGGCTGAAGGCTGCTGGACGGCGGACTGAACCTGCGGCTGGTGCTCGGATCTACCGGAATGCGCATCACAACAATGTCAGCAAAGGTAAGAACACTTCAAATCAGCACTAAAGTCAGTCTTTTTCATTAAAAATAGACGGGATCTTTATGAAGTCCGTTAGGCTGAGTAACGCGCCTTCCAGAAACCGAAAAAGTTGGATAAGGTCGGTTCCCCTCAGGCTTTACGCGCAAGCTTTACGCGCTCCTACAGGTGAATCGCGTGGAAACAAACGAGCACGAGCTCCTGGTTATACTCGAAAGAAACGCAGACATAATTTACGAGCTGATTTTTCGCTTCTCCAAGGTTGCTGTAAGAAACTTCAAAATCCGGAATAAAAGCGAGTCACTTCGCATTACGCACAGCGCTCGATCGGAGAGTTCACGTTACCGCGCTTCTTAAAACGTGTCACCATATAAGTAGTAAAAAGAAAGTTACTGCTTTGCAAAAGTCCTCAAGACCTTTCTTGCTCCATGCACAGTCTTTGTGAAGGGTTAAAAAGGTGATTCCAAAGGTTGTGGTTAGAAAGATGAAGGCGCTGCGAAGCCGCAGTGTTTTTGTCTCGTTGTGTGGTTTGTCTTAGGAGGCAGGGACTTTGGTGAGCTCAGGTTTTTTGTGGTTTATATATATATGCAGAAGCAGGAGGATTATTATGCTGATGAGTCTTGAGCACGTCATGTCTCCAAGCACCATTTCATGGCATCAAAATAAATGAGCAATTCAGTGGTTTGATATCAGTTTTTAGAGCTCTTTCTCCTCTTATACCAAAGCAACCCCCCAAAAAATACTACACGAAGACCCTGTTGCTATAAATAAACAGCAGCACAGTTGTGATTTATCTCGAAATGTAAAGATACGGGGAAAGAAGAAGATCAAGTGAAAAAATTTAAGGGTTTTAAAGACTTATATTAATCAACTAACAATGAAATATTCAACATTTTTTTGAAAAAAACAATTGTTTTTTAGTATTGCATCAGCAAGTTTTTTTTCACTGTTCAGTCACACTGAGAAACAGAGAGGCTCATAAAGAGATATAAACACAACTCATTGAAACCAGACAGAAAGCAAACAAGCAAAGAAGAGAAGTGACTCATTTCCTATTTCTAAAGAGAGATAAAGAGCCCGGGCTAAAGTTAATATTATACAATATCAGCACAGAAACCATGACAACAATATTGAAGAAGTATCTAAATTACAATGTATATATATATATATATATATATATATATATATATATATATATATATATATATATATATATATTTAATATATAGCCTATATTAACATATATAATAACTTCTATATTAATTTTCGGGCTGATTATTTTTTATTTGTAATCTGAAAAAGAGTATGGGGAAAATAAATAGGCTACTATACAAGGTCAAAGAATAACATTTAAAGATAATAATAACAAGTATAAAATAAAATTATAACCATAGGCTATTAATTATTTTTCTAACAATTCTTTGTTGAAATGTACTATGCAATTTTTTTTTATTAATTTGTATTTTATTATTATTAGCCTATTTATAATATTTAACGTTTAAATTCGTCTTTTATTATGCGACGAGGCTAAATGAAGAACTACAGCATTGTTCGCTGAACTCTGCGGACTGTTGCGTTCGATAACCAATAAAACTACATTACCCACAATCCCTGGCTGACCGAGTGACGTCAAATAGACACGCGCTGACCAGTATTGTTTACATCAGAGTCAAGTGCCTTGCAGTTTGAAAGAGCACATGTGGATGGATTGAATATATTTGAACATACATAAGGTAAAAACGTTCCCTTATTTTAACGTGTAAGGTTAAATTTCAGTTATTTATTTAGTCTGAAAGTCAACTTTTATTGAAACGAGACTCGAGACTATTGAAAATGTTCTGTTTGTTCAGTTCAGTCCACTGTTTATGTTCATAAAGTGTGTTATAAACACCATTATGTCTTTATAATGTTGACAAGCATTTTATTTTATATAGTTTTAACTGTTTGGATACTCTGAAATCTAGTGAAAGTTGTTAGTTACAGTTACAGTTATGGTTATAGTAAATAGCTTTTTGACAGAGTATCAGACATGTCAAGTTACTTAGGCATCTTTAAGTCTCACAGACGCATTGAAGAATATACTGAGCTAAAATGAGCTCGCTTATCTCGGAATGCTAATTAAATATGCACATTATTTATGCAAAATTATAATTAGATGGAAAAATCTCAGTGCTGAACCCATTTTCTTATTCTAGACTCCAGTTGTGAGCCTGTGGTAGTTGAGGTTTCATACTCCGTTCTTCCTTCACAGTCAATTCTGTGTTTTATTCTGGAAAAAATCACATCCCCACTCTTGTGTCTAGCCTGACTTTCTCCCATGTGTATTGTTTGTAAAACCTTGGCTGTTTGAAAGACCGTAGGAAGAGTGATGTCAGCACTCGACATGAAGTCTGACTCTGTGGAAACTTGCACACACAGAGATGATGGAGATTTGAACGTGCGAGCCATTTCTCCTCCTCCTTCCTGTCCAAGTACACGTCCAAGAGCCTTTAATCTACACGTTTCGGTGTGAGAGAAATGGATTTTGCATGATTGCAGGTCTTGTGCAGGCGCAGGCAGGCGCTGCTGGGAGCTGTGTGTGGCGGCGCGGCGAGGATGTAGGAGGGAAATAAAACATCCAATGGCTCTGAATCGCATTTGCCACTTCATTAGGGCCCCGAGAAAGACGCGCTATTAAGTTACATTTCCTTCTTCGGTGACTGCGAGCGCCAAATATGTTTCTGATTTTCCCCCAGTTATGATGATCGTCTGTAAATTTATGAGACAGCTGAGTTGGGGTAATTGTAATTAATGAAAAATATAGTTGAATATATATTGAAACAGCATGTGGCGGAAGGTTGGATTTGGATGTCTTGGATAAAGAAGAAATAAATATGTTGGAGGTCTTTGAATGCTGATATTTGTGGGCTTTCTTATAGCTGCAGTAGTAAAAGTGCCCTTCCTCAAATCATTTATGTCACCAAGAGTCATCCGTATTTTTGTCTTTACACGCTGTAGGACTACTGCTCTTGGCAAAATCTGCCAAAACACAAATTGAACGCCTGCATCTCATGCCCACGACTAAATGAGTAAATTAACTAGGCGTCTGTAGAAACAAAAAAACAACAAAAAAAGACGTGGAAGCTACATAAAAGTCCTGACTATTTAATTACATAGGGGAAAATGCAATAAATAGAATGGCTCCCTTTTCTGTTCTTTCAAAGCCTTTTGCATGTTGAAGTAATCTTGATTCATTTGCCACATCTGAATTCATTTTGCCCAGTATGGCGACCATCTGCCTTCACGAGTCAAAGCAAAAGCTTTATCTTTCATCCAACAGAGGGGGCGAAAACAGAAGGAAATTTTACGCCGCGATGTGTTTATTGAAGAAAAGGGCCCTGCGTTTGCTTTGGTGACACTTTGGAACATTTAGTTTCATGTCCCTCGGAGACGGAATTAAGATTTATATTGGCTCTGATTAAAGGAGAAGGTCGCTGAAAAATGACAATTCTGCCTTTATTTATTCACCTTCATGTCGTTCCAAACCCAAATGCTGTTGTTATTCTTGTGGAACACAAAATAAGAAATTTTGAAAAATATCCTGGGTGCTCTTTGAAGCCATTTGGGATGTGTGCTGTCAAACTGAAATGATTAAAGCTAGTCCGTGTGATTTGTGCTGAATTTTGAGTCTTTTAAAGCCATTTGACAAGATGATCTTTGCTTTGTCATAGGACTGAAATCTCATTCGCCATACATCATATTGAAACTGTTGTCACTTTGTTTTTGTTTTTTTATTTAATTGAATGTGAGCATGAATGAGATTTGAGAGCTGCAGATTATCATTTCAATTCAGTTTTCATTTCATGGCAAATCTAAGGGTGTGTTTACACTTGGCAGGTTTGGTTCGATTAAAACGAACTCTGGTGTGATCCCTCTGTTAGGTGAATAAGTGTGATGGCTGCCATCCAAACCCTATACGCACCCATACAAGTGAAGTCAAACGAACTCCGATGCGGTTCGAATGAAATATGAATGCAACACCGACCAAAGACATGTAAACGAACCAAACTCGGAACATGGATGTCACAAGATGCGACCCTAAAAAGGACACTCAAGCAAACATAGGCATAGGCTGCGTTCCCCTCCAATTTTAGACACACACTTGCGAACTTCATTAAGCACTTCCCCTCAGTTGAATCCCTGCCGCCATTTTGAAATGCGCTCCACTTTGTGAAGTGGACGAGGGAAGTTTATATGGCAGACCCACGCTCCCTCCATTTTGACTGAGGGAGCGAGTCTCCTTCATATGTACACTACAGGCAGCTCATATACCACAATGCAACAAGATTGTGAAGTCACTGCATATCACGTTTAATTTACCCCACTCTATGATATATATAATTTTTTTAAAACAACCTTAACACACCTATATACATATAGAATGTTGCATTAAACAATTTAGTAAGGGAAAAAAAAAAAAATCAACTCCATAGGGGATTTCATTGCAATTGTTCTGCCAGTAGTGGGCAACGTAACCAATGACGTACATCCGAGTCAACGAGACTGAGGAGACTGAGGGAAGTTAGTGAAGGAAGGGCATAAAAAAAAAAAAAACCTCAGCTCCATCATATACCATCATATGTACGCACAGGGCCTAAAGTGAACACTCGCCAAGCACCAAATGTGAGTAAAAATCGGTGTTGGTGAGTATATGAAACCGTGTCAGTTGCCAGATGGCCGGTAACATTTCTAACAATGCAATGTTGTGAGAATATGAACGTGAACAACGCTTTGTAGCCTACAGTGTAAATATTCAAGCACCAGAACACGTGAAAGGGAATACTCGCGCGCTGTGTGGGAAGTTCAACATCCAAAAGTTTTTGCTCTGAAAGCCACGTCTATAGCGTGCAAATACTAAATTAAACACTCTTTCATGCCTTACTGTGCTTGAACGGAAATTATGTAACAAAAATGCCCGTTTCAGCGAGTATCCTATCATAGCCCGATAGTCGGTTATGTCTTCAGTTGAGAAAACGCATGATCCCTGCATGCATTTGCTCTTAAAGTGACAGCATCCTAATAATCCTGCTCCTGTCTGTGTTTTTAATGTTAACCAAACAATAAAGGAAAAAAATCACTCACTGCTCTTGACATTTTTAAAAAAAAAGGATATGAAGTCTATGCAGTTATTTATTTGATTAGCCTACTTTATTAAATTTCTGTGCCTGTATATACTACTTTTAGACCTGCCTGAAAAGCACTATTTCATTTGTATCTTTGTTTGTATTTAATTGTGCTTTTGCTTGCAATTTGATTATTTATTCTTTTTTATTATAAACTGTTATAGGGCTGGGCGTTATATCGCATGCGATTGTTACGCGCATTTCGTCAGTAGAGCCGGTTCCCTGATTACCGCTAAATCGCCATCACCTGCACAGAGCCGTAGATCACTGACAAGCTACGCAATATCGCATTCATTATCAAAGGCGATTCATCTGCGATAATGAACACGATATTGCATAGCTTGTCAGTGATCTACGGTTCTGTCTATTAAATGGCGCTCCATTTGAAAGCAGGTGATGGCGATTTCGTGGTACTCAGGGAACCGGCTTTACTGACGAAATGCGCGTGACAATCGCATGCGATATATCGCCCAGACCTAGACTGTTTACTTGTCTTTAAAAATGTAGGCTATTAATTATATTAGTTAAGCTAGTAGTAGTTTAGCTGTGGTATCGAAATTGGAATACAGGATTGTGAATTTTCACTAGCATCTAAAATATTGGTGTCATAAATTCCTGTTTTTGTTTCTTGGCTGGTAAAAAATAGTTTTATAGTTAAATAGTTAAATTTAAAGTCACCGGCCATTGGCAGGTGTGACAAAAAGTTATTTTTAGGCTCTCTGTATGCAGCGAGTGCATTTAGCCCTGCACACAGCATTGTTTCAGATGTTTGACAAGTTCTGTCAAACAAAATATTAATCATAAAAGCCATTTAAAAAAACAAAACAAACAAACAAAAAAAAAACGACAGTGTGAACGCTAAGCTAAATGTATTAGTTTCTTTTTTTGGTTCAGACCAAAAGAACCAAGAGAACCGAAGTACAAGTGTGAACACACCCTAAATTTCATATTGGTTTGGAATTAGGGTGAGTATACGAGTTCACACTTACATATAATCAGATAGAGTAAAGGTTATTCGTGTTTGTCGTGCTGTCCGAGTTGAGGGCTCCAAACCCATAATGCTCCCCCCTCCCAGGCTGGGATAGGAATAGTTAGGAGTGAAGAGATGGGGTGGAGGAGAGATGCTGGAAAACTGTTGTGTGACAGAAATAAACTTGCTGTATATCTACTTCCTGTCACGCTAATTGAGTTAATTAATTGAACATGCTCCTCCCGTGCTAATTTGATAAATTATCTGAACGTGCTCCTCCCGAACTTTAATAAAACATATCTTTAATGATCAGTGCACAGAAGTGTGTCAGATTACACCAGCATTAATAGAGATTACGTCTCATCTATGTAAGAAAAGGGATGTCCACCTGTGAGATTTGATAGTCTGATGCCGTAGGAAGGCTGTGGTTTCTGAGTCACTCATGTCAGCTTCAGGTTCAAACAGACCAAGGTTTGCTCAAATAAACCTGGTGGGCCGTGACGAGGCCGACAAAGAGCGCATTTGAATTCGACAAGCTCCATTTCTGGGGTTGTATCAGCATCCTGTTAATTTGTTTTCTTTGTATTGGAGGAAGTCTAACTGCAAACTGTGCAAATAGCTGTGTGATGAATGTTAACTGGTTGACGACACATGCTCAGATAACTCCGATAAATTAGAGAATAATAATGTTGTATATCTGATAGTAATGTTGACTCTGTTTCTGGAGTGCGGCAGTCAGAACCATCATGATGTTATCATAAAGTTGTTGTATATTTGAGTGATAGACCAACATATTAATTCTGATTCTCATAATGACAATATATCAGCTGATTAATCAGTCCAGCTTCATAGTTTCTAAAAACAGCCGGATCAGTTATGATTATTATTATTATTTTTAGTGAATTGAGTATAAATTATGTACTCAATTTATACCGAAATGCTTAAAATATACACTCAAAAAAATGATGACTTTATTTAAACAGCTTATTTTGATTCAACACCATTGTATTAAGTTTCTGGTTCAAGTTTAATTGCTTCATGTTAAACTGACTTAAAACGATTACTTTTTGACTTAACTTACTGTTTTCATATTAAAATAACATGTTTCAATCAAGTAAACTCAACCAGGACTCAGTCAAACAGGACTTTCACTTCCCATCATGCTTTGCAAAGGGGCTGATCTGGGAGAGTAAATGTTGAAATAAAGTGTTATTTTAAGCAGTTTTTAGCAACATAAGAAAATGGAGGGACTTTTTAATGTTTACTTTCTATTATGTTGGTATTTAAAAGTTTCTGTTATGTTAATAGTTTTGGGGTTACCATTGTGGTGAAGTGTAGAACATGTGCTTGGGTTATCTAACAATTATCTAACAATAACTAAAGTTGTTTAATAATAAAAACAACTATATTGGTCATGCCATAGATGGAATAAACCCATCTTCTGGCTAACACTTAACAATAAGAGTCTTTACAGAGTAAAGATTTTGTAAACGGTGTGAAAATTGTTCTTGAATGCATTCACTAAATAAACTAATCCATTAAACTGGGTTACTTTTTTCAATTTCTGTTTGATATTCATTTTAGGATAATTAAACTTAATGGTTTTGGACAAAATTAAGAATGTTAACCTGATTCAACTAAATGGCATTGAGTTAACCTTATGTAATAAATGTAAGTTAACTGAAATAAATAATGTTAATTAAATTCAACATAAACAAATTATGTGGGACCTGTTGACATAAAAAAATTAAGTAAATCCAAATTATCATTTTTTTAGTGTATAATATAATATAATATAATATAATATAATATATAATATAATAATATAATATAATATAATATAATATATATATAATATATAATTTTAAATATAAAATGTACATTTTTATTGATTTTTGTTTTGTGTATTAATGTGTGTATTAAAATTGTATAATCAATTTAAACTAAATATTCACAGAAAGTATAGATAATTGATATTGCTATTTATTTTTATGAATTATGAGTGTAAAATGTACAAAATTTTACTGTACATACACAAAAAGTATACACCTTTATTATTATTAATATAATACATTTATAAAAGTCCACATTGAAAATATGATTCAAAATTAAATGTAAATGTAAATATGTTAAAATTTTAAGATTTAAAAACAAACAAACTAACAAGAATTTTGCCATGCAATTAATAAATATCTCAGGTTGACCACTACTTTATATTAATGTTTTTGTGGGTCATTTTATATATTTGGCCCCTCTATGTAAATATTTAAATGCTTTTTGCAGAGGTCATTGGTTCATTTTGAGCTCAGGGATTCAGTGCCTAAATGAGCACAACACTAAAATGTTATATGGAACTAAATATGCACTTTTTGTCATGCCATGTAATGCTGGCAAGATCAAATGTTTAGTAAACAGTCAAACAAAACAGACTTTAAACATGTCTCCCGTTCCCTTTGAACTGAAAGATCATTCATCAACTATCATTGCCTACAGTAGTTTAAGCAGCCTTGCTTTGCTCATTAAAAATAGTTCAGTCTCACATGCTAAAAAAAGCATCCTGCTTGTCTCTCTGACATCTCTTTGAGAGTGCCATTTGTCATTGATTTCGGTTGAATGTGTCCGGCTCTGAACATGTGGCATGTTTCCCCTCCTGTCGGTGGATGCATCAGGAAGCGTTTTCCATGTGAAGTGGCTTTATAATTGCTCAGGCTTTGAGTGGCCGTTGTGTGAAAGCCGTGTGTGTTGTGTGTGTGTGTTACAGATGAGCAGCAGTGCTGCGAGCCCCATGGCAGCCAGCAGCAGCACCGCAGCCGGACGCGGATCCGGAAAGGCCACCAGCTTCATCCCTGAGCTCCAGAGCATGATGTAAGTGGATGAAAGCTTTCCCATCTAAAATCATTCAGAAAACTCTAATGTGTTCCTGCCCTTACAACAAATACTGTGGAGGTGTGCGTTGATGACTGATTAACATATTCATATATGTCATTTACATGCTACTCCAAGATAATTCAGAGACGATTATGGTTGCTACCTTGGAAGTTTTTTTCCCCATAAGATAGCACATTACTCATTGCTAATTTTATAAAGTGCCAATTAGGGCTGTCACAATTCCTCGATTTAAGTTTGAGTACTTAATTTAAAAAAATGTTGATTTAACCGGCAAAATACCGGAAGTGGCGCATTCCACAGATGAGAATCCGTGAACCACATTATAAGGTTGAACAATATATTAAAACCATTTAAAAATCATAATATAGCATAGTGCTATTGTGAAACTCACAAAGGCTGTGATTCAGTTGAATAAATATATGCACTGTGGGACACTTTTATTATTTACATGCGCGCAGGTTACGTGTTTCTTCCACGTAGTGGAATAAACGCAGTGGAATATTAAATTATGTATTTTAACAGTGTTGTTCAAAGAAACCATATGATTACACTGTAAAAAAGAAGTGTTGGTTTAATTTAAGTAAGTTTGTTGCCTTAAAATTGAGTTCATTGAAATTAAAAATTTGAGTTGATACAATGAAGGCAATTGGTTTAATAAACAGAAACTCAAAATATGTTATCTGAACCACATTAATTATTTAAGTTGATTTGACAAAAGAAAAAATGTTGTGATGATAAATCATGAAAATAATTTTTTACAGTGTACTTGCTTTTGATTCCTTTATTTGAACCAATTTATTGTTATTATATATGTATTTAAAGTCAATTTAAAGGCTATTGTTCTCTTAAGTCTATTTTTATTACCACAAAAAAATATCCGATTAATCGTCAAATTAATCAACCGATTACTCGATTACCAAAATAATCGTTAGTGACAGCCCTAGCGCCAATGATGCAAGTCTTGAGTAGAGTCAGTCTGGATTTCCCATCACTGTGCCACGGCAGAAAACCACTTTACGGTTTACCAAAGTATCAATTAATGCTTATTATTTTGTCCATCAGAAATAATGAAGAGTTTGCTTATTGGAAACCGCATCAGTGTTTGCGGTTCTGTGGATGTACTTCGGCACACGACAGTATTTTTGTCAGAAACCCTGTTTTTCCGTCAAAAACCTTAAGTGTAGTTGATCTTGGAATGAATAATATTAAGCTCAATCTATAAAGCGAGCGGCCAGGTCTAGAAAACTGCTTCACCGAAAGCACAAAGGAGTCATAAAGTAAATTTACATGCCGATCCATTGACTTCCCTCCAACAGAGCGTTTGCGGTTTGACCTAGTGAGAGATATTCTTTAGGAAAGCCACAGAGAAATTCATCCTGATGTTCTGCTTTGAATCCCACCTGAGAAGACCTTCAAACTCATGCAAATCACAACAACACTGTTTTACTGTGTGTTTACCTCGTGTAGGCTGATGATACTGAGGGTTTGTGAAGAGCTAAAAAACACCTCCCCTTTTTGTTAAGTCAGAAATGGTCAACAAAGGTATTTTGTAAAGTTATGTTTTACATAAATAAAATGAAACATTTTAAGCACATTTTCATCCACAAATTTGGTGTAATTTTATTTTAGTGTCTTGTTACACATTACATGTAGTTACTGTAGTAATAAATATAACATTCTGCATAATTACATGCAGCTAACCTTACAATAAACCTAATCCTAACTATAACCCTATAAGTACATGTAGTTAATTTATATCACTCAGTTCTTAAATGTATAATTACACTGTAACAAGGACACCTTAAAATAAAGTTTAACTCCAAATTCTTATTACTATGTAATAAGTATGTAATAACAATAATGCTGTCCATAATTTTTAAATAAAAATAAATATTACATTTTGTTTTAACATTTACAATAAGTATTTATAAATAGAAATCAGCATAAATTAATTTCAGTACAAAATAGTACTGAATATAGTTATGTATAATTATGTAAGAATTTTTATACAGTTAAAAAAAATTGCATTATTTTTTATTACGGAATGTGCATAATTATAAAAAAAAAAAAAAAAAAAATCAGGATAAAGTAACATTTATTTATTTATTTTTTTTTTTTCTTTGGAGTTTGCAGTGTAATATGACCCTGACATTTCTTGACGTTTTTTTGCTCATCTGTTTTTCTTACACAATCTTTTATCCTGTAATGAAATCATCCCTGCCAAGATTAGAAATATTACCATAAGAAATATCTCTTGTTTTCAACAGCTTGTTTGGCCTGTACAGCAGCCTAAAATCATTGTGCATGTCTCCTATATCTGCTGTGATGAGTAACATCATGTTGATTTTCTCCAGGGCCGATTCCTTCTTTTTTTTTTGTCATTGTTTCGAGTCATAAATACGAAGTGCTCCGTGCCTGTAGAATCTCACTTCACTGCACGCGGTCATATCATTTTAGAACATTTCCTTTTGTTGAAAAAGAAAATCACATGACCCTGCGACTCCATAAAGGGCTTTGGATTGCAGTCTTATATTTTTGAAAGACATTTAATTATAGCTTGCAGTCAAAGGCATTTTTGATGGAGACTAAATGGCCTCCAATTGCAAAGATTTTCTTCCTCTTTTGGCAGGCGCTGCGCTGAGTGATGATATGGAGATATTATATTCCAGCATCTAACAATCTGTTGCATTCATCTGTGTCACACTGTACAGTTATTGTCAGCGACGCGTTTTCCTCATGCTTTTTGATTTGCAGCTGAAACTGAAGTGTAAAAATCCTCTTACGAAGAAGAGAAATAAGGTTTGTAAAAAGTCAGCTGGGGCTTGGCATCTGTGCGTACTGTAAAACAGACTCTCGGGTGTTTTTGACGCTGTCTGCCTTGGGCACGCCGGCTGTCTGGAAAAGTGAGGGAGGAAAATGTAAAGACAGTTTCCTCTGCCGCCTCTTGCCGTGACTGTCTGCCGCCCCGTGCCTTCATGGAGGTCTCTAATTGAGATCACTTGTACTTATAAATGGTAGGAAGTTTTGTGGTTCAATGAGAGAAGCATTAGAACCATAGAGTGTGGCTCTTAAAATTAAAATGAGGCTACCGTTTAACTTTCTTAATCAGCTAAATACGTCTCTCTCCAGGCATTTTTGTGCTTTTTCATCTTAACAGAGTCGTTTTTAATAGTGGCAGACCAATATGGGGTTTTCAGTGGCAGATGCTGATATCTAAAGGGCAGAAAATATAAAAAAAGGAAAAAGTGCATCGTCAGTTATCAAAGCTTTTGATTTTGATTTTGATTTTAGAAGTGTTAAAAAAAAAAAACCCCTAAATATATCTTGATCGGCATTATGGCCATAATTATTGGCTGATTAAAATAACGTTGTAGATTAATTAGCCTTGCTGATTCATTCCTCGACAGTCTAACACTATTTCTGAGCACAATTAAATGTTGTTTTGTCATGTTTATGAGCAGATCTTTTTGAAATGACAACATGACCATGATTATAGTGTGGTCAGGTAAAGGTGATGTCTGCAATGGGTGTACGCTAAATTACATCTTTGCTCGGATTGTTTTTGTGAAACCATCTCGTTACAAAAACAATAGTGGCCGCAGAGGTTTTTAGTGCACTAACATGTTGCTAATTTGCTATTTGACAGCAAAAGAGGGCTGATATCTCTTTGACTGCTGCGTGCAGTCTGAAGCATTGCATGGTAAAATTCCAATCATTCAGTCGTGCTATAATCCGGTGCGCTCTAAAGAGTGCTTACTTTGGCCAGGAATTTCAATGATACATGCATAAGGTGCTAAAGATAACACAGACGGTTTAATATGGCCAACGTCCTGCTATTCTGTTCTCTGTGGATTCGACCAGCCTTCATCCTTCTCTCTGAAAGCCCTGTCCAATTAAAATACATTTATTGTACTGCAGTAAGGTAAGCAGTGTCTGTAATGATGGATGATTTTCTAGCTAGACAACGAGAAAGTATCGAACATTGAACACCACAGCTGAGCTTTGCACGTCTGTTCGGTCTAGAATCTGAAAAGTAGACTGAAACTTGATTATTATGTTTATTATTAAGGTAAAAATAATATTAAACAACCAAATTCCAGTGGGTAACCATTATTTCCCATTGATTGTTCAGATTTTGATTAGAATTCCATTGCGAATGCTGTTTAAACATGTATTTATTGGGTGTTTACTTCATGCAAAGTGATCCATTGCCATCGAATGCTAATTGGCTGTCAACTTCAATCAAACAAATAAACTGAAATGGCAAATTAAACAAACAAGTGAAAACAAATCATATGCTTCTGGTGGGATTCATTCAGGACAGATTTGTCTATCTCCACTGCGATGCTTCAGCCGACAGACCCGTATTGAATGTGTGTTTTATCACGGCAGAAGTCGTTCCTGAGGCGATGCACTTAGACTGCTTCCCTTTAACTGTTGCCGACTTCAAGTGTATCATGGCCTGTGGTTGTAACCTGATCAAAGTGGGTTTTTAAGCGAGTCCTCTGTGAACTCCAGGGTTCATCACCGCCGCTGTGCCAATTGCATGAAATTCTTCTGTTTAAGTGATTTGAAATTGCATTTTTGTGGCATCAGATGTTTCAGAATAACCTAGTCCATATTATCATGTTGGCAATGGTGTTTAAAAATACCTGAAGTCATTATTTAGTTTCAGTCTATTTTTGACGATTAATTTTAGCACCTATTTTATTTTGCCACAATTATTTGTGGCACGGTGTTAGTACTACTGTAGTCAGACAAAACCCACACCAGCATTTTTGTGGGCTGCAAGTCCTGCCTGTTTTTTCTGTTATACTGCAAGAACGATACGGTATGAGCAAGAAAAAGCTATTAGATCTGAAACGCATTGTTGGAATATGGAAATATTAGTGCACAAAAAATGTGGAAATCACAAACTGTGGCTTTTATATTGCTTTTTTTTTTTTCGGGCTGCATTGAGGGAAATTTCCTGACTGTATTTTTACAGCCATTAATTAGACTTTTATATATATATATATATATATATATATATATATATATATATGTATGTCTAAGTATATATATATATATATATATATATATATAATATAATATAATATAATATAATATAATAATTTTTTTTTCATTGTAGAACACTAATGACGTAAATGCATAAGTGAGACTAAAGCACTTTTAATGCTTCTAATACCCATTGCATGTCCATATGCTGTTTTTTTTAGAGACGTATTGTTATTCAATTAAATGTGACGTATTTTGTGTTTTTGTCTCACTATCTGTAATTAGTGGCTATGAGCAGGGAACCATACGGCCCCTACGCCATGAGCTGTTTGTAATGTCAGTCCCTTTATTATTATACACCATGTAATTGCTTTTTACAATTGTACATTGTATCTCCTGTCACTTCCAGTATGTGTGCAGTGCAGTTGTTATTTCTAACATGTTTTGCTTGTTTACTTAATGGTTAGCAAGTTAATATTATGTTTCAGAACTCAATACTGTTGACAACATTATTTATATATATATATATATATATATATATATATATATATATATATATATATATATATATATATATATATATATATATATATGTATGTATATATTTAATATTTAAAATGATATTTAAAATGTTACAAAATATTTCTATTTCAAATATGTTGTTCTTTTTAATCCTGAAAACAACAAAAATATGAAGCAGCACAACCGTTTTCAACATTTTCTTTCTTTTTTTTTTCTGAAGGATCATGTTAGATTGAAGACCGGAGTAATGATGAAAATTCAGCTTTGTATCACAGGAATGTAAAATATTTAAAATATATTCAAATGCATTTTTTAAAAAAGTAATATTTCACAATATTACTGTTTTTACTGTGTTTTTAATCAAATAAGTGAAGCCTTGGTAAGCAATGTGCATGAGAGACTTCTTTCAAAAACGTTAAAATATCTTACCATCCCCAAACTTTTTAATTGTAGTTTATATATAACATAACAGACTGTTTTTCTGAAGTAGTAATGTTACCAACAAAAAAATACCTTGTTTTTTGGACGTGGGGTATGCTAGTACTATGGTATTCTTTGAAGTATATTGGAGTACATTGCATTTACACTCTGAAATACTTTACTATTTGTACCATGGTATAGGCTGATTTTCCTTTTTATTTTGGACTTTGCAGTAGGATTTTGTTTTCCCACAATGTTCTTTCGTTTGTGCAATCGACATTGTGAAATAAATCCTCATTGAAAGGGTCATATAATATCTGGGAGAAAAACACAATCATATTTTATATTCAGGAAAAAGTTGATGATGGAAAAGCCATTTATGTGTCTTTGTGGGAACGTAATGAGACTGTGCGAATGTAGCACTTTAATTTACTCCCAACAATTAGGTGAACGTCAGCCACTTACTGTAATTAAATAAGGCATTAAGATTCAGAGTTGTCGGGAAGCGTCGAGTGGCATTCCCAGGCAGGACGGCCCACTGTCCTCTCGTGGCATTGCTTTCAGCCGCCTAACTGCATTTACAGCGATCTGCTACAGGACCTGGGTGAAACCATGGGCCGTTGACTAGCAACGTGTAGGCATTTGTCTAATTCGGGCTTCTGTCTCCTGGGCTACAGCCTGTATAAAACCTTCTGTGCTTTCAAGGCCCCTCGAATGTTTTCGTAAACTTGGATGGAGACGAGTCGCATTGGAAGCAAACATCAGTAATGAGCTGGCACACAGACTCTCTGGTTAACCAGACTGTAATTTGGGAACTGAAAAGAACCTCTCATCACTATTGAGTATTTGTTTACCACAGTTTAACTCTAGTGTTTCTGCACAGAGGCTCTCACTGAAAGACGCCTTAACTGTTGCTGTTCTGATCTTTGTCATGTTGGACTTGGAATGTCCATATAGTCATATCGATGTGTTTTCTGTCATTCTTTAAATTAAATGTACATACTGTTACTTATGCCATCATATAGGCTCTGTTGTAAAACCTAGTAAGCTGTCTTACCTACATAGCCAATGTTCTAAGTCAGAATTCTTACTGAAATATTTAAAGGTGCTAAAGAGGATGTTTTGTTTTATACATTGTTGCAATATTACTTGAAACTGTCTTTACTAAGTGATAAAGACTATTTATTAGGTGCACTGAAAGGAATAATATTAATATACATCATCTGTGCACGAGGTAGGGCCTTAAAAACATCAGCCAATCGTTTACGCCCTCTGGCTTGTCAATCACTGCCGTGACGTTCCGTGTGAGAGATGTGCGCGGATTGGCTCTCTGGCTTGTCAATCACTGCCATGACGTTCCTTGTGAGAGACGTGCACGGCTGCGCGCTCCAGTAACTTTCCACACTCCACAGGCACCGCATGCAATGTTTTTGTCAGGAGACAGGAGTAACAACTGCAGATTATGAGTTACCTGCGGTGAGTCCAACATAATGAATCCACTAACACGACACAGCGAATGCCGGTGGTAAACACTCGTGTTCCAACACTTGTGCACGAGTTTTGGGAGGTGTTCCCTCAAAATGAGCTGTGAAGGAGGGGGGTTGTTCTTACGCATGCGCTCATTTAAAAAACTCACTAACAGTCTTTGGTTTCTCAGTCGACGGAAACATCCTCTTTAGCACCTTTAAGGCCCCGTTTACACTAGTGTGTTTTCATTTTAAAATGCATAACTTTTGCTACCATTACGCCTGTCATTTACACTACTCTGGTGTTTTCGACCCTCGAAAACTGAGACTTTCGAAAACACTGCACAGACCGTTTTAGTTTGAAAACACTGGGGTTGTGTTTCAGTGTAAAAGGACCAAAATGGAGACTTTTGGAAACGATGGCGTGGCTGCGCAAACAATAACATGGAGTCTGAACTGTCTTCGGTTGTGAAGTGTAGACGGAGATCGTTTCTGAAACGCTGTGGAAATGCCAGTGTATATTAGGATCATTTTAATTTTAAAGGTGCCCTAGAATTTAAAATTGAATTTACCTCAGCATAGTTAAATAGAGTTCTGTACATGGAAATGACATACAGTGGGTCTCAAACACCATTGTTTCCTCCTTCTTATGTAAATTTGATTTTTGTAAAAGACCACTGAAGAACAGGCGAATCTCAACATAATACCGACTGTGACACAACAGTCGGGATCATTAATATGTACGCCCCCAACTTTTGCATATGCCAGCCCATGTTCAAGGCATTAGACAAGCCAGCATTAACGTTGGGAGCAGCACAGCTGAATCAACAGACGTTATGCAGGTAAGCAAGCAAGGACAATAGCGAAAAATGGCAGATGGAGCAATAATAACTGACATGATCCATGATATCATGATATTTTTAGTGATATTTGTAAATTGTCTTTCTGAATGTTTCATTAGCCTGTTGCTAATGTACTGTTAAATGTGGTTAAAGTTACCATTGTTTCTTACTGTATTCACGGAGCCAGAGCCATGTATAGGTCTGTATAATTGTGTAGGTGTGTAGGTCTGTATAATTCATAAACAACTTCATTCTTTATAAATCTCTCCAACAGTGTAACGTTAGCTTTAGCCCCGTTAGCATACTATCAAACTCATTCAGAATCAAATGTAATCATCCAAATAAATACTATACTTACATGATCTGATGCTGCATGACAAACACTTTGTAAAGATCCATTTTGAGGGTTATATTAGCGGTGTGAACTTAGTTTATGCAATGTATTATAGAGTTGCGAGCTTGGGGGCGGGGAGCGAGCATTTAAAGGGGACATGCACAGATTAGGCACATTTCTAATTATGCCCCAAAATAGGCAGTTAAAAAATTTAATAATAAAAAATCTATGGGGTATTTTGAGCTGAAACTTCACAGACCCGTTCAGGGGACACATTAGACTTATATTACATCTTGTGAAAAGGAGTTCTAGGGCACCTTTAAAACACCATTTTTAAAAATGAAAATGCAGTAGTGTAAACACGGCCTAAGTGATCGATTTAGAACTGCATAGTCTAGGCAGCAATTCTAGTGTATTTTTGTGCAAAGTGCACTGGAGCCTCAAGTTTGGTGTTAAAATATTGCTAAACTATTGACATGATACTGCAAGAAGAGTAAAAAAAAAATATTGGGTAAAGTAATACGTTTTTAATTTTATCAATTCATCTACACTTGCTTTTGGTATTGAATGAGCTCAAAATATACACTTAGTTTCAAAATTTTGGGGTCAATATGATTTTTACCATTATTCAGCAAGGTTAAATTAATGCTGCATTTTAATTTGCATTTTAATCCTGCGGATAATTTCTTATCTCACACGTTTTTGATGATTTGGGTAATTTTATTGCACACAGCTTACACACAGTACAGGAAGGCTTTATTTGAATCGTTGAAGTACATTTAAAAAAAAAAAAAAAAAAAGACAACTAAACAGTCAGTAATAAAATAAGGTCTAACAGGTGGGTCTAACAGTAGTATCCAGGTAAGAAATACTACAGAAATGAAATAATCAAATGTAAAATAATAATGGATAATTTTCATTCTAAAAATTACATACAGAACAAAAGTTATTCAGTCAAGGGCAACAAGTGATTTTCTTTGTCTTTTGTTCTTTGATTAACATGACAGACAACAGCAGGTTTATTAGGCTGCTGTCACTTTAAGAGCTTATGCACAGATCCAATATACTGTTACACATCATGCGTTTTCTGTCAACTATTTAAATACTCAGCAAGAATACATAATTTTGTATGTATTTGACCATTTAAGGGCAAATAAGCCACGAAAAAGATCTCCATTTAGTACTTGTGAGCTGTTTGAGAGGTGGCTTTATGAGAGCGGCACTTATACAGATCAGTGGTGCATGCGCTTTTGGTGTGAGCATGAAACCTGTGGGAATGACTAAAATTAGGTGCAATACAAGCACAATTCACCCGGGGCAAATGGGAGGAGGTGGTTGTCTAAATTTGCTGTTGGAGAGAAGAGGGTGAGAACGAGAAGCTGGTATCTGTGTATTGATACTGCAGAAAAGAAATATTGTAACCATTTCAGATATTTCAGTATTGATACATATCGAAATATCGATATTTTTGACAACACTAATTGACAATGATATAAACATTGTCATCACTGCGCACATCCGCATTCATCTAAATAAGTCAGCTGGCTGACAATTCTAGAATTTTGGTCAAACAGGCTATTTTCTCTGTGTATAAAACATATAATACTCTTCAAATGATTATTCATATATCTAAATATGCACTACTTTAACAACAAGACAAGGTGATGTAGCTGTTGTGGAAAAACTAATAAAGAATAGCAGTCACAGCAGCAATCCTTCTCCCTTCCACCATGTTTAAAGTCTATGGCATGCCCAACTTATATCAAAATTATCCCTGAGCTTCCCGGTGGTAAATACGACTTGAAGAGGGCGTTCATGACCAATTTTTAGCTAGGAAACTCGTATTTACGATAATTCCGATAGCACGTGAAGGCAGCATAAATTGGATGAAAGTCACAGTTAAGACATTTAAAAGATTTTTTTATTTTAAATAAGAATTCTGAAAAAAAGGGTCATTGTTTCCACAAAAATATGTAGCAGCACTACTGTTTTTAATATTGATGATAATAAGATTTTTTTTTTTTTTTTTGAGCAGCAAATCAACATATTAGAATGATTTCAGAAGGATCATGTGACACTGAAGACTGATGAAAATTTAATTTTTTCTGTCACAGTAATAAATAAATCTTTAACATATATTCAAATAGAAAGCAGGTGTTTTACATTGTAGTAATATTTTTCAATATTACTGTTATTATTGTGGTTTTGATCAAATAATTGCAGCCATAACAATCTGTTACTGATCCCAAACTTTTGAAAACCAATAATGTATTCACTTGTTTCAGGACATGCGTTCAATGCACATTAAATAAATGCAGTGCTACCCTAAAATTTGTTCAAAAAGGGTGTCCTAATTATGCTGCCTACATGGGATACCTTAAAACGCTGCCTGTGTAGTCCGCTTACTAGATTTTGGAACAGAGCCATTGAATTTGTTCTGATTCTTAAGTTAAAATAGTGTCTGTAACATGACGTAATATCAACAAACAAGGACTGATTACATCTGAAATCTACGTCTGATGGTGCATGTTTTTAACGTTCTTTTTGTCTCTCGTAGCAGCTGACAGCAGTGAAATTAAAGAACAGTATGCTCTGGAAGCATTTATTTACTTCATAATGAACTCCCTACATAACAATGCCAGTAAGCCAACTGCAGTCTCGCCCATCGCATCTCGCAATACTTCTGGGAAAAGGCCCGGAACAATAGAGAGATTCCTGTGCATATGAATCTCATGTTTTGAAGTCGAAACAGAATAAGTAGGTGCTATAGATTCTCTGTGTTCTTCTTGGTTGAGGTTTTATGAATGCTGTACTGCTAGACCGATAATGATCGATGGCTTGAAGTGCGCAAAACAAAAATCAGAGAAGAAGGTTTTGCAACCTTCTTATTAAAAGCATACATTGAGGATCTGCTTATTTAAAGCATGCTTTCTATAGAAAGAACTTTTGAATTGATTTATGATGCATTCGAACGTTTTCAAACTAGGACGAAACTCCAAGCTTGTTTTGATATAAATGTAGAAACTCTTCACTCGACGCCCAGTCGTAGCATCAATATTTAAGCATCTTCAAATTACCTTAGCTGAGTATTGTTTGTGCATTTACATGTCTTTTTCTGTTTCCTCTCACATTAATTGTAGCGCCATTTACCCGATCCAGAAGAATCATGTTTATTAATAAGATGCCTTGTTAATATTTAGACGTCGTGAGAATGTCGAGAGAGATCTCTTGTTGTCTTTGTCAGCGAAATGACAGCTTGAACTCTGAAGTCCATGGAAAGCTCCAGGTTTTTCACGTTGCTTTCAAACCTCCCCAAGTATATCAAACTCCTCATTTTTCAGTGGAAAACAACTTCTTAGGAGATTCGCCTTTGGACGTCTAATGCATATTTAACAGCAAGGAGGAACGTTTTAATAGACAGTGTCAACCTCGGTGAGGGAGTCTTTCTGATTAATTTTACATAAGGCCTGGCCTTTATACTCCACTGAGTGGCTGTTATTTCCCCAAAGGATTCAGTGATATACTGAAACACCTTTACAAGTAGTTTTGTGCTCGCAGTGAACACACGAGACAATGAAACAGGAGCCATGATGTCTAGTTCAGTAACTATAGCAGCCTGCCGAATGCCGTCAGAGGATGAGTCAACAGCCGTTCCAATCAGAAAAACAGTGTTGTTGACAACGTTCTCAGTTGTGGGGTTAATTCTTAATGACTGTTTTTCTCCTCTGAGTTTTATCGTGCCTCGTGTTTGGAGTCTCAACTTCTCCAAAAATCGTTCTCGGCCCATTTGCGGCACGCTGATAATAGCTAATTGATTTCATTTAGACCGTGTCCCGTTGTCAGGGAGGTTGAAGCTCCATGCAAGGCCTATGTTAACTGTTGGGTCACAGGGAAAAATTGTGCTGAACGCAAATAATCAAATGCAACTAACCATGTAATAGTGCTTAATATAGATTATTTTGGTATTCCTCTATTTTTTTTGGTGCAAATTTGATTGTATAATTGCTAAACTAATAATTATCCAACTGTTTGTTTTTACATTTCTGCCTGGACAATTATTTTGTTGTTTAGGCATTCACAAAATAAGTCAATTTCTGTAATTCAGTCATGTTAAAAAGTTAGTTCACCCAGAAATGAAATTTTTGTCATTAATTACTCACCCTCATGTTGTTCCACACCTGTAAGACTTTCGTTCATCTTCGGAACACAAAGTAAGATATTTTTATTAATTTAAAAAAAAAATTAAGTTTAGTTTTTTTCTCCCCCATAAAAGCAACATAATTACCACATTCAAGGTCCAGACAAATGGTAAAGACATCGTTAAAATAGTCAGCGTGACTGAAGTGGTTCAGCGTTAATGTCATGAAGCGATGAGAAAACTTAAAAATAATGAGTCGGCGTTCTGATGTAGAACACAAAGCCTGCACTGTCTACACAACCTAAACAGCATAGGAGAATGACACAGAAGAGAAGAGAATAAATTGTTGAATAAAGTAGTTATTTTTGTTTTGCACACAAAATGTATTCTTGTCGCTTCATAACATTAAAGTTAAACCACTGTAGTCACGTTGACTATTTTAATTGTTTTTACTACTTTCTGGACCTTGAATTATGTTGCTTAATATGGGGGATTAAAAAAAAACTCTCAGATTTCATCAAAAATATCTTACTTTGTGTTCCGAAGATGAACGAAGGTCTTGCAGGTTTGGAACGACATGAGGTTGAGTAATCAATGACAGAAATTTTTGGGTGAACTAACCCTTTAATGATTTTGCATATTATTAGGCACATGGAGTCAATGTCGTTATTATTAATAACTTTTGTGTTTGATTTTAAGTTTGACGTTTTGGTTACTTAATTGTGGTCACCGCTTGATGTCCAATGTAAAATCTGGGTCCTGAAGCAAAACCAGTTGAGAAGCACTTGATTAACCCACATGAATGATTTAGTCCTAATGGCACATGGTGATTATGTTCTGGTTAGTGTTTTTATATTCTGCTAATTATAAGTAACAAAAAACAAAACAAAACTCTTTTATAGTGTAAGGGTCCAGGTTCCAGTGTTGCTTGTTTATTTTAAAATGCAAGATTCATTTGGATTCACAGGAATCTCTTGATCGTTCTTGTGCTTTTTTCCTAAAAGTACTGCAAAATTTTATTGCTGAATTCCAAATTCTTCAGTTCCACACAGCTCAAGATGTTCGACAGTGCTATAGTAATATCCTTAAGTGCAGTAGACATGGCCTAAAGACCTTTAAAATCTGTGAGATGACAAAGTGTTTCTTTTGTGGTTTCAAAACACTTGTAACAGAAGACGAGAACGGGATACTATAGAATCAGACCCGGCATGTAAAGAGCCGCTGCATTGCTCCTCGAGCAGATATCCGATATGCGCAGGTGTGTGCGATGGTTTCTGTAGCGAGTGATTGCTGTGGTCAGATTACCATGCCAGTTAGAGAGGGGTATTTTGTCCTTTAAAGCTAATGTTTGGATTTCCACGTGCATTGCGGCCATGCACGTTCTGCATGCTGCTCACACTCACGCTCCGGCTTCCGTAATTAGCCCTGACGTGCTTTCTGGCACGAAAGCACAGACTGCTGATCAGTAGGCTCATGACGTCATTTCATCCCTGTTTTTCGCCATCATGCTCTCCTGTGTTATCCGTTTTGTTTGAGCATTTTTCTGCAATTTCGTGGACTTGTTTACATCAGCTAACTCAAATTTGAATGTTTAAAACTGTAATCACAAAATGCATACGTGTTTTTCCAGTTAGCTGTTGGGATGGTGCTTTCTGAGCCAGGTCGGAGACAGACAGTTTGACTCCCAGCTCTTCACTTATTGTTTACATATCAAAAATGTACATTTTTAAGGGGAAATAAAGCATTACAAGGGCCTATTCGAAAACACTCCATTTCTCCTGCGGTGAGCTGCGGAGCCACAGTTGGAAAAGGAAGCCAAGGTTGAGGAAGAATGCCAATGCAGCGCGTCCAGTTTTCCTGCTCTCATTCCGGGCATTTTTACGTTCTGTTTTCCCTTATAGCCCTTGTGCGTATCATGTTATAATTTTTTAAAGTAATGTTCTGGCCTATGAAAATTTTGCATTCCTGTCGAGGTTAAATCAATACGCCGGGCAAGTTTTGGCTGTGGCAAACAGGTAAAGCCTTGTTAAAAGCAGTTGCTGGAATCACTTCATTACGGCACAATCAAAACAGCCAAGTTGAGTCGATGTCCAGTTATCTGAACATTTCATAATTTACCCTTGAAACCGCCTGAGGCTTTGACTGGAGAAAGTGGGTTGCATGAATCGCCTGATAAATGTAGAAATATTAGAGCTTGAAAACGTTTTTTTGTTTTTCTTTTTGAAAGAAATAACTGCTTTGGATTGTTAGTCGTCTGTTTATACAGTATATTTTTTCTGTAGCAATATTCTTCCACTGCTTTGCCAATTGCTCCGAAAAATCAAATAAGAAATGTAGGAGGCACTTTAACAGCCTTCTACATCAAAATGTGCCAGTGTCTGCGGGCGAATGAGTGTTTCTGATGTAAAGGTTGTAGTCGAATGTCGCTTTGGTGTTATTGATTGATCTTTTTTTGATCTTTGATCTTGATGATCTTGATGCATCAGAATTAACATTGTGTTTAGTCCTGCAAAACTCAAATTTTGCATGACCACAATGCCAAATTTGTGCCAAAGGAACCCAAGACATTGATTCAGCAAACATATAGCCAAAATATACACACACAGTGGAATATTGAATATATACAGTGGTCTTTTTTTTTTTATTTAGACATAGTTTTTTGAATATATTTTTAAAGATTTAATGAAAAGTTGAGATATAATAAATAAGATTCAGCACTGTTTCAAGGTGATCAATCAATGTAAGCAAATTGGTGACATTGATCATGTGACTTTTTTGTGCAGAAGGTCTCAAATCAAGCTGTATATCATGGATCATCAGGTTTTGTCCATGCCGGCTCATCTTTTCATGTAAACTGCCATGCAAAAACTTACATTTCTAAAGAAAGTGTTGTAAAAATAGAAGCATTCTCACTAGTGCTCTCAGATTACTATTTGAAATATATATTTGTAAAGTACTGTCCTCTGAATCCGAAATCTCTTTATTATTATTTCTTTTCATTGCTGAGGTGGTCTGAAAGGCGTCTCGAGCTCATGGTATGAGGGGGCCATTCATTATCGGAGCTGTTTGTCTGGATTCCAGCTCCATAATCCTCCTCTTTAAATACACTTACATCAACCATTGGCTCCGTCCCTCGTATACAATCCACTGCCTATGAATTCTGTATTTTCATGTATATTTCCATCAGCGACTGCTTCAAACGGTGATATATCAGAGGCGCTGGGTTGGCTGGCTATGATTTAAAGATGGTTTGTGGCCACTCTGATGGTTTGTTGACTGGGTTTCCACGTTACAGAAGTCGGGTCTCTTCGTGTTATGGGACTATTTATTGTTTCCCACTTTTAATGTTATGTTTGGCTGACTGAGACTCCATGGTTAAGTGTTTGATTATTTTCTGAGAAGCTCCCTTCAAGTTTGTATGAGACATCAATGCCCCTCTTTGTCATGTAGAGAAGCATATTGGATACGGTGTGTGGCGCAGGATCTCCATGGGGGAAGTGGCTCTTTTTTAATAGTAAGGAACTTCAACAAATGTCGTCTTTGGCATTTTGTCTAGCAGATTCTGAGGCTTTGAGTCAATTAAATTTAAATGAAAAATGTCTTAATTTCAAATTAAATGCATTTTTATGTTATTAAGATGCACTATTGTAAATGCTTCAACAATGCTTTTAAATGGTCGAAGCATTGTTCAGATTGCATAGAAATGAATGCAGTTGAAAAAAATTCAAAACAAAAATGTAGTATTTAGTCTGAGATCACTATAAAACTTTTATTGCAGTTTTTTTAATGCAAATTGAGTATAAATTAAAAGTTATTGAATTGAAAAATGCACAAGATTTTGAGAATGTTTTTGTTTGACTTTAACGACAACAGCACTGAAGTTACATGAACAAAACCTGAAGATCATGATTTGAGATGTTCGTGAGCGATGTTACTCAATTAAGTAAAATTCACACCTAGAAATAGTGTAGAATTTAAAATATTTCATTTTCATTGTACACAAAGTTTCTTTATTTGGAAAACTTCAAAAAGTCAAGATGTGGTCTCAGATTTGAGGAAAGCTGCACAATTATGATTTGTTCTCTCGTTTCTCTGTTTGCTTTGAGCAGCTCCAGCAGATTCTGCATCACTTTGTCTCATATCGCATTACAGCCTTGTGCTCTGAGGAATCAAGGCTCATTTTCCTTCACTGTTCAGTCTGTAATATGTCTAATTATGTTTCCTTTTCTTGTTTTCTGACACACTGTCCGTTATCATTGATTTTGGTCTCCTGAAGCTGTCCGGTCATGGCCGGGTAATTACAGTTTGTGAGTTTTTATCGCACGCATTACGTTTGTGACAAACTCACGCTAAGGAAATGCACATGGTCTGAGAGATGCAGTGATTTGGTCCTAACGTGTCACACATGGCGTAAATTATTTCAAGCCTTCCGCTGCCAATACGGCCGATAGATGTCCTTGATGTTGAAGCCAAGATAAATGCAACCTTTTTTTTCCCCCTCACAAATTAAGTTTTGATGAAATAAAACAATGCAGATATGAAAGCAAAAAAGTATAAACCACTCACCAAAGAGATCATTTCATTTGTCAGTCAGTGCATAGTACTTCAGACTGCTAGATCAACTGATGCCTTTAAATTTGAGAGTTTTCTTGACTAGAAAATAATTGGGGATTTAAATTTCTCAATTGAAAAAACAAGCCCTCCGCCTGGCTGTAGATATTGCATTTCATTAACATTCAACTTTCTTTTGAATAAGCTGGACGTCTCTGACTGCTCACTCTCTGAGGTTTGGTTACTCAGGTCGCGTTTCGTCCATTAATGTTGTTTTTCTAGCGTAAACGAGAGATGTGATTATCAATTAGCTGAATGAAGCCGCTCAATCCAGGCCAGGATATCAGCACTCGTTCTAAATGAGAAGCACATGTCACCTCTGAGCCCAACAACACGCTGCTAATTGATTAGTGACGCTCTAAGAAATTTGCCAAGAGCTTGTTTAACATCTGTACGTGTTGTATGTGACGGCCGTTTGTCACCTGAAGGAGCTTGAGCGTTTCTAGTCGTAAATAATGTTTGTGTTTGTGTAAACGTGGAAATGTGACAGGATGTTTGTGCTGCTGCAATGCTCTCTCGTTTTTCAGGGTCATGTTTTTTTATTTTTTTTAATTTTTACTGTTGATGTAATTCTAAAATAACGATTGTAGGACGTATTTTTAGTATCCTATTATCTAGACCACCACTCTAAAAGCATCGCTATTATAGTTTATTATATTATAACTATATTATAGTTAAAGTTATTCCAATCCTGAACCCTAACCCTGTTAACTATTAACCATATACTTAACCAAATATAATTTGTCATTATAAACGTAAAATATAATGAATTAAAATCAGTCATTAATTAGAATTTCGTCAGCTATGTGTCACCATTCAGCGTCTTTGTAAATGACAGCCCTGTTTATTTTAAGAGTCTATATAAAAGAGTCTTTCTACTATATGAGATACGTTTAACTTATAGAGAATCAAGAAATTAAATGTTTTTTTTTTCATTTTTGTTTGCTAGAACAACAGTATGAGACTTTTATAGACTCCTTCTGCAGTGCGTTTTGTCAAAAAGCTCCATTGAATTGGCATTTTCTTTTCTTTTGCATGTTTGAAAAAGCCTAAACTAAGCTGAATGCAAATAAAGAGAAAAATAAAACATGCAACTGCTTTGTTTAAGTGCTTTTCAGATTATAGTGCTTTTCAGATTACACTTTACAATAAGGTCTCATTTATTAACATCAGTTAATGTGTTAATTAACGTGAACTAACAATGAGCAATACATTTGTTACAGTATTTATTAATCTTTGTAAACCTTAGTTAATAAAAATCCAGCTGTTCATTGTTTGTTAGTTCACAGTGCATTAAGTAATATTAACAAATACAACTTTTGTTTTTAAATATGTACTAATAAATGTTGAAAGTAACATTAACTGAGATTAATAAATGCTGTAAAAGTATTGTTCATTCTTAGTTTATGTTAATTAATGTAGTTAACTAATGAAACCTTATTGTAAAGTTTTATTTTTTTTGTTCATTTTGATACTAGAACAACAGCTGTCTAGTGGCAGTTTGTGCTTTAAATCAGTGCAAGGCTTTTGAAATGTTTACTGATTATGGAAGGTTTATACAGTTCCAGATTAATATAAAGCTGTATATTCTATGGTTTAGGAGAGTTCAAGGTATAACACTCCTCTTCGGTCTGGTGTTTTTAGAGACGCCACCTTAAACGCCTTGATGTGTGCCGACAGTGATGACAAAACCATGTAGTTCACGCTGTCTGGCTCGAAATCAGTATCCTGCCTCCATATGTTTGTCTAGAAGGGCCTCAGGTTACGTCGACATGAGACACTTGATGAGGAAAATACTGTAAGTACAATCTCTGATTGCTTAGTCAACAGTGTTTTGTATTTTTATTTCCATATGTACTGTGTGATAAGATCAGGATTTGTTTGGATTTTACATGTTAGTACTTTTTTGAATAGCTGAGGTATTCAAATAGGTTTTGCATAGATTGTGTTTTACATGTGGTTTTTTTGTGTGCTGTATAATGCTGGACTTAATTTTCACTCCCGGTGTTGCTCTCACAGTATGTGAGGACCAAAAAAAATGTATATACCCCTTCTGCAGTGCATATTAAAAAGCTCCATTCAATTGGCACTTTATTTCCTTTTGCATGTTTGAAAAAGCCTAAACTAAGCTGAACGCAAATAAAGAGCGTTTGCATGTTTGTTTAAGCGCTTTTCATTCATAAGGATAAATATAAGCTCCCTCGTTAACCAGGTTTGTGCATTTGTCAATTAACATTAACCCCCGCAAATCCTACACATAATATCCAGCCATTCAATTTTGAACTGAAGGTTTCCACATCTTGTTCTAATGTAGCTCTGTAAATTGAAACAGAGTGAATGTTTATACATCCAGAAGGGTTTTTCTCTTTCTTCGTCTCGTCGTCCCACATATGTGTTTTTAAGTTACACAAACATGTCAGCAACTTAGCATGCATACAAACATAAACACGGCGACTTTTAATGTTCCCGAAGCGGCGTGCGTGCGCGTGCGCTGTTGGTTATCAACCCGTTCGCAGAGCTTGACTTCTGTGTGACCCGACGCTGAACCACAGTGAAATGAAAATAATTTTTCACAGCACTCACCCCAAAAAAGTTCTGCTGACATGGAGTCACCGAGCTGAAAAGACTGTTAGACGCCATAGCCACACGTCGGCTCTCTCCTCTTCTGGAGGTCGTGGTGACCCTTGAAGTCCTAAACTGGGAGCACAAATCATATCAAGGCATCTGAAGGGAAAGCGCACAGCTACAAACAAACAAAAACAGTCCGCATGATCCCCAGCAGTCTGCAGCCGAGGAGAGCGTTCAGGCACAGATACCAACGGATGGAAACGGCATATACGAGTGTGGTTAGAGCGTACTTACTGACTTGTTGGGTCTCTGTGACTGGGGTTGACCCACTCTGATTAACCATTTACGCCCCAGTGGCTCCCTCCTGTCGTCCTGGGGAAATCTCGTGCACCGCACTTGTGGTTCTGTGGTTGTTTGTGAGGGGAATGAGACATTCTCGCAATCCAAAAACGTGTAAGCTTTAAAACACACTTTTTTCCCCTCCTGATGGGCTGTTACTGGAGAGGCTGGGTCATGTGTTTGGTGACATCAGAGCAGTGAAGAGGGCTCAGCCCTCTTGTCAGTGGTCCTGCGTTTCCTACTCTCATCCAGCGGGATGCAACCTCAGCTCCTGTGAATCCGAAAGGAAGGGGCTGGGATTTTCAGCACTTTTTCACTCTTTCAACTCCTCTTCTGCAGTGCATTTTGTCTTTTGCATGTTTGAAAAAGCCTTTTACCTTATAGGGATTGAAGAAATTAAATGAGTTTTCCATTTTGATGTCTAGTGCCAGTTTGTGCATTTATAGCAATTTCAACTCCTCGTGTGTTTTTGAAGCGTTTCTTTCTTTCTCAGTCTCTCCACGTTGCTGTCACACTCTCACAAAGCCGGTCCTGCTTCCCCGTTTTCCTTCCTGTACATTTCTGTATTTATTATTTCTCTGTCCTGCGTTCTTCCCGCATGGGTGGTGTTTAGTCTCCAGGTGTGTCTCTGCACAAGTTGCATAATCGTCTCTTTGAGAAATGACAGTCTGGAGGGGATCCTGCGTTCACTCTTGGATCACGTCTGCCTCTCGTAACGCCTTAACGAGTGCATCAGCAGCCGTGATTCACCCGTCTGTTTTGCGCTCCTCGCGGGTTTGGATTTTGGCACGCGGTCAGCGCTCTGCACAGAGTATGCGGCTTAGGTGTTTGTGTAAGCGTAGAAAAAAATGTGGCGAGATATTTGTGCTTCTGCAGCACTCGCTCTCTCTCTCTCCTGTTTTGGGGTCATGTTAGGTGCTATCTTGAAAGTGTTCATGTGACTTTAAAATAAAAATCACGCTTCCTAGTATCTAGACCAACATGAAGGAGGGACTGAGCCCTATCTACAGAGCAGAATATTACTTGAGGATGGACTCTCTTGACTTGGACCAGTAAGTAGGCACCTAGCAACCTAGAAACCATCCACAAAAGCTTAGCATCATGGTGGCAAGTTTGCCTAGACTGCTGTATTATGAAATGGTGCATATGAAAATAATGAAAATCTCAGCTCAGAGGATGTGGTGTGGTTATAACAGGAAATGGTTCACCCACAGCAGGCCATTCCCTAAACGTCTTCTCCTGAGGGGGCGTCTGAGAACAAGGGTGATCAGCGACAACAAATCTAAGCACGATCTGTGCTTTTTTCTTTGCATTTTTTTTTTTTTAATTTAAACAGTGAGCCGTACTACTTTCATTTCAGTGCAAAATCCCGTGCTGGTATAGTATTGCATCGGACATATGAAAATGTTAATTCATTGTCATTCCTTTGTATGATAATGAGGCTCATCTTTGAGCTAACCAGATTCTCAAACTTCAGTGGTTATTACTGATTTCCTGACACAATTAATGATTGAGTTTTTGACATGCGCACACTGCATCGTGCTGCTTAGAGTTATATATATGCTGCTTATATTTATCAATTAGTAAAAACATAGTGCCCAAAATAAAGTGTCTGTGGATGAGAGTATGAAGTGAGGACTAATGGGACGTAGTTTTGCTCCTCTTGACAGATGATGAGTGGTAGGAGAATAACACTACAGTCATTTATGACATTTAACAACAACTGCAGCTCGCTCCTTGCGTCATACGTCATTAGGCCATTTCTTCGTCATTGTACATTCGCAGTCCTTTTCGGTTTTGGCTTTCAATCCGATAAAGTGTTTACATGTCCTCTCGATCGGATTAGAAAAGGAATAAACCACCCCTTCCAATCAGTTCCAAATTTCTTTCGGATCGAGCTTCCTATTTCTTTTTTGTTATTCCCTTAAATCCTTTTTAATCTTTTTCATTATTTAATTCCTTTAAAAAAAAAAAAAAAATCACCTCAATGTTCAAGACATGGTTATGGCCTAAACCTATTGTAGGAGAGTTCAAAACAAAATTAGGAACCTTTAATATTATATTGGCACTGTAACTCTTGTGTGGAAGAGCTTTGCCGCTCACTGTCTTTTAGCTGTATTCAGCACGCTTCTGCGAATAAGGCACACATTACGATCAGTTATGTGATTTGTGTAGTTCCTTTCGTGACTCAGATGCTAAAACAACACAGACAGCATGTGCAAATAAATGCTAGCAGGAAGCGCAATTGGTGAATGTATTTTCATTCTTTATTTTCCACCTCAGAATTTAGTGATTTTTTTTTTTTTTTTTTTTTTTTCTTCACACTTTAAGATCACACGAGAAACTCCTGACTGTACATTCTGCTAATTATAGCTGCTCATGAGACAGACTGTATTTTCATTCATGGCGTTGAGTTTCTGCTGTCTCTAAACACGTCAGCGTCGCAGCGAATATCTGCTCTTTGTCGGGCGAGCACTGGTGGTCTTCCTGCGAGCATGGTTTCACTGTGGTCCGTGTGTGTGTGTGTGTGTGTGTGTGTGTGTGTGTGTGTGTGTGTGCCCTTCTAAGGCCCGGCTTTAACTTGGCCGGATTCAGTACGGACCACACAGGCATAAACCGGGCATTAGATGTAGAACATTATTCCTGGCTGCCGGAGGAAGTGCGCACTAATGCTTCTAGGAGACATTACACCCCTGCATGATTTCACACATTCATAAATTAGAGCTGCTATGAGTTTACCATTGAAAGCCATGCTCAATTGCTTTAAATAACATTAGAGGTTGCATTTGTTAGTTTAAATTCAATCATTGCCGTCAATTGGGCTTGTCCTCGAGGGCATGAAATTGTTAATCGTGAACTGTCGTTCATGTTTCTCGGTTTTGTCGTCACATGTGAATACAAGTGTAGAACTTGTAATTAATATACCTTTTCTGAAGTCAGACAGATAAAAACAGACTCTAGATTTGAAACTTAAATATTATATTTAAGATTGATATTTAAGAAGCTTTCATAAGACTATACTACATTTCCTTGTATTATTTGCAGTTAATGCAACTACATTAATTATTTAATAATCAAATATTTTTTTATTGCAAATTTTATATTTTGACAGTTTGTAATCAGAAGAAAAAAGTTGCTTAAGTCTTGATTTTGTCCATTGGAATTTGATTGCATTCAATGTGGTTATGATATAATTTATAGTTTTTATATTATAGTTATATAGTTGTATAGTTATAGCCCTGCTTACATCATCAGAAAAGACATTTCAGGGAGGGTAAAATTGTTCACTCACTCAGTCGTTCATTCACTCCTTCAATTACTCACTTGTTCACTCCTTCTCTCACTCACTTGTTCACTCCTTCTCTCACTCACTCGTTCACTCTTTCTCTCACTCACTCGTTCTCCTTCTCTCACTCACTCATTCACTCTTTTTCTCACTCACTTGTTCTCTCCTTCACTCACTCACTCGTTCTCTCCTTCACCCGTTCACTCCACTTACTCATTCTCTCCTTCACTCCCTCATTCATTCATTTGTTTATTTATTTATTTTTTTTAAATAACAAGCACTGATATATTGCACACAATAGGATGAGGACCCATTTTTTTTTTCAACCCAAGACGTTTTTTTTTTTTTTTTTTTTAGTACACAGGCGTCTTTTACAGTCTCACAAAATATAACTCCATAAATTATGGTCCCTAGGACTGTTTTGTGAGTGTTGATGGCCAAATTGACCTAATGATGCAGAACGCTGCAGACTTCATGCTGGAAAAGGTCAGGACGAGTTAAACCGCAGCTGTGATCTGAACTGCTGTTTACGCATTCAGCACATCGCAGAACTCTGGGATATGACAAGATCACGCTTGGCAGGTCTCGCCAACCCCAGTGGCTTTCGCTTGCGGCACAGGCACATCGTGAGAATGGCAATTAAAGGAGAAGAACCTGTTATTTCTGACAATTATCACAAGTCTGGAACTGGCACTTTGAGTGCTGAGTGACGTTTGAAGAGGCTTCAGCAGCCTGTGACTCACTGTCACACATGCATGCTGTCTAATATGACGTCGCAGGTGGCGTAACGTCACAATGTCATTTAAGCCTTTATTTGAGAACTAGTCATTTTTTCTTCAGTTTAAGGGGTAGAAAAGGTTTATTAATGACACTTGTTGATTGGATAGCCTGAACTTTACTTTTAACTTGCATGTTTCAAGCATCAATCCATCAACAATAATAGTTTTTTTTTCTTTAATTTTCTTTAATTTCTTTCAACCTGAAAACGTTGTGTGTCAAAGCACATATAAAGGTTTAATTTCTCCAATCAGCAGTTGTTGCTGGTTAAGTGTCTGCTACTCTTTTGCTGCTGTTTGATAGGAAAGTTGCACCAGAATAATACTTTTAAGTATTTAGATATATGCAGTATCTACAGTTGAGACTAGAGCATAAGTGAGCCTCATTAGTTAAAATCATTTTTACATTTTTACATTATTTATTTATTTATTTTTTTTTTTTAAGTTTTGCTAAATGTTTAAGCAAAACCATCTCTTATTCTGATGCTGTGATCAGATTCTGCATGTGGCTAATAGACAAAACAGCCTTAAAACTCTCTTTATTGATGTGCTTTTGTTCCTATATTGTTTTTACACTGTAAAGCCCATAAAATACTCAAAGCTGCAGATACATTTTGGTGAATTGGAGTTTTAAATATAGAGCTTATAAAAAGAAATGTGAAAAAAGTAAGCCAACTAGATTGCATTTTAGGTGTTAAGAATGCATTTTTATTTATTTATTCAATATTTTATGTACTTAATAAATAATTCATGTTTTTTATATTGTTATTTCTGTTGTTTTTGCAGCTTCATAAGCTCGGTTTATTGCAATTTGTGTCAAGCATGCATTTAGTTTATACATCTTTTTAAAATCTTATAATACTTGGAATTAATATCATTCTTAATTATAAAACCACTTTTTCACTCATTGAATGATTTAGAAATGATCTTTGAGACAAATGCATGTTTAACAAACAAAATTGTGTTTTTGATGTCTAATGAGCTTCCCAATGTTTCCTCCGCTCAGTTGTGGTAATGAGCTTCGAAAGGATGAAGGGAAATGATGCAAATCACATCAGCCTCAAAAATATTTAAGAAAGCATTACAGTGTTCATGCTGTTTACATGAATTAGATCACTGGCTTTGCTGTTGTAGTCTGGTGCCGTGTGTCTGTTATAGTGCTTATTTCAGTTTATGATAAACAGTTTTTTTTGTAACTTTTGTAATGTCTAAAATGATCAATCATTTCTTTGTTGTCCAATATATTGATGTTAAACAATGTATCTAGTGAATCATCATTTTTAATTATATGAATTTAAACAAAGATTTCCTGAATAGTTAAAACAATTGAATTTTCTCACATAAAGAAAAAGTCCTTCAGGTTTGCTTTTATTTCATCATCATTTTGATTTCAACAAACTCCTTGTGAAGTTTGACGGCAGTTTGTGTAGTCTAACATCAGGAATCTGGTTTATTTTCCTCTCCTCTCTTAATAGATTTTTTGTGTTATTTTGACACTTCTGCTGTTAGCGTTCTTGAAACTGTTTAACTTGTGTGTTTTGTCTTTGTAAAGCGTGATGACATTATTGCAGTGTTTTCCCCATGCGGTCCTGTAAGGTCATGAAACGCAGCCGCAAATAAAGATTGGTCACAGTAGAAGAGTTACTCCTTTAAGAGAAATGTTTAATCTCAAGCGTTTTCGTAAATCAGACTTGACAGAGAGAAGCTCTCCGGATTAGACTACAGTGCACAACATTCTGTTTCTATCTTCTAGTTAGATGTACCTCAGTTTGACATCCAATTCGTACGTCCATGCTGGAAGTCAACATGAAATGCTGTTTATAACCCATTTTACGTCTGTAATGTGACTATTATGAAAGAAATGGGATAAAATAAATCAAAAGTCAATAACTTCGTTCTTTTTAATCTGAAGAGTTGTTTGGAAGGCAGAGGTTTTTTTTTTATTTTATTTTATTTTATTTTATTTTTTTATATTTATTTTATTTTATTTTATTTTATTTATATTTATTTTATTTATTATATTTATTATTTATTAGTTTAGTATCATATCATGCACTGATGAATAATTTGCAGTTCAGGTCAATTTTGATTTCATGCTGACTTTAAACATATATAGCCATCAGAGCCATGAACGCAGGACTTTATATAGACTTAGACAAGCTTTCCTCTTTCTAAAAGTCAAATTCTGTCCTTATAATGATCTTTTTTTTTTTTTTTTCCTCTTAAACTCCGGTCAAAAGAGTTCACTGCTTTAGGCGAATCACAATTGTCTTCCAGTAAGAAGAAAAATCCTCCCAACCCGTTATTTACTGAGCCCATGTGCTGTTGGTAAGGCGAGTTTTGCTTTATGAGGTTTTGAGACGTTGCTCTGAATGTGCGCTCTTGAGTACAGTAGATCTGCTCTATTTGCCATGTCTCTATACCAGTGGTTTGAGCTAATATGATACAGAGGCTTGTGTTAACATGTGGTAGCGTTCAGAGGGACCACACTTCAGTGTAATTCAGGTCTCCCTTCCTCTTACAGCAGGGTCTGGGAGTACTTCAAGGTTTTTGGCAGGTCTCTCATCATTTTCAGAGACTGTGTTTCTGGCAGCTCTTCCTCATGTGTGATGCCAAAAACATTTGTTTCTAAATGAGAGTGGATAGTGGCCTTTGCAGATAGTGGGTAAATACTAGACAACCAGGTACCATCACTGAAATTATAGCTCTATGGGCTTTTTGGAGACGTTTTCACATTAAATTTAGGCCGACTTTTGTATTTCCATTGTTTTAATGTATGTACTATATATCTATGGTCTATATATTTTTGCCTACCATACTCTTTACAGTAATTCGGTAAATTATGACTTATATATATATATATATTTGTTAGGATTACACCTTGTGGTAGGAATTGACAAATCAGAGATAAAACAATATATTTCACAATATATATTGTGAATATTGTAATATATCACAATATATTACGATATATGATATGATATATATACCGTTCAGGAATAACAGTATGATGTGCTATTGTGTATGACTAATATTGTTGCCAAAACAGCCCTGACCCATCGAGGCATGGACTCCACTAGACCCCTGAAGGTGTGCTGTGGTATCTGGCTCCTTTAAGTCCTGTAAGTTGTGAGGTGGGGCCTCCATGGATCGGGCTTGTTTGTTCAGCACATCTCACAGATGCTTAATTGAGTTGAGATCTGGGGAATTTGGAGGCCAAGTCAACACCTCAAATTCGTTGTTGTGCTCCTCAAACCATTCCTGAACCATTTTTGCTTTGTGGCAGGGCGCATTATCCTGCTGAAAGAGGCCACAGCCACCAGGGAATACCGTTTCCATGAAAGGGTGTACATGGTCTGCAACAATGCTTAGGTAGGTGGTACATGTCAAAATAACATCCACATGGATGGCAGGACCCAAGGTTTCCCAGCAGAACATTTCCCAAAACATCACACTGCCTCCACTGGCTTGCCTTCTTCCCATAGTGCATTCTGGTGCCATGTGTTCCCCAGGTAAGTGATGCACACGCACCTGGCCATCCACGTGATGTAAAAGAAAATGTGATTCATCAGACCAGACCACCTTCTTCCATTGCTCCGTGGTTCAGTTCTGATGCTCACGTGCCCACTGTTGAGGCTTTCGGCGGTGGACAGGGGTCAGCATGGGGACCCTGACTGGTCTGCAGCTATGCAGGCCCATACGCAAAAAACTACGATGCACTGTGTATTCTGACACCTTTCTATCAGAACCAGGACTAACTTCTTGAGCGATTTGAGCTACAGTAGCTCATCTGTTAGATCGGACCACACGGGCCAGTCTTCGCTCCCCACGTGCATCAATGAGCCTTGGCCGCCCATGACCCTGTCACCGGTTCACCACTGTTCCTTCCTTGGACCACTTTTGATAGATACTGACCACTGCAGAACGGGAACGGGACCGGGAGCTGCAGTTTTGGAGATGCTTGATTTTTCAAAAGTCATCAAATTTGCAACAGCTGAATGTAACATTTTTGACAAGCCAAACATGTCAGTCTCTGAGTAACATGTAATTTATTTAAATCATGAAAAAAGTTCAAAAAAATAAGTATAATGAACCAGGCAAAAAGCTTTTTGAACATCTTCAGCACAATTTATAGTTACCCAAAAATCAAACAGTTCACCCCTCATGGACGTTATCATGTCCGTCAAAAACTTAGGCTGTCTGTCAGTTGGAATATTAGAACTAAAAACTTGGACAAAACACACTCATGGGCATCAATCACTTCACTGAATACTTGCCAGCTAAAAAATAAATAATTGTTACCTTAAGACCCATCTGTTTTCAAATCCACATCATTTGAATATTACAACATTGATGTCTGTCAAAAAAAAGAATGTGCACAATACACGGTAGTATTTACGAAAAGCAGAGGTTAAATGAGTTCACACATTTCCCGGAAAACCCACACTACTGGACATTTTGACTATATCATTGCTTTCTAGGAAGAGGGTGATAATGGTGGCCTGAGCAGCTACAACATGCCGTCTGTCAGAGACGAAAACTTGCGTAATACTCTATTGACTCATAGATTTGTGAACTTGACAGGTGATTTTTATAAAATGTAGTTTGATCACTATCTTCTCAGTTGTTTAAAAGATTAAGGCAATTATCAAAGTTTGATTAAAATGTTATTTAATTTTCCATTAAAAGATGATACATTTTTACATGATTTTTTTTTTATTTAATTACCCCTTAAGCCCAAAGTATACTATATATATATATATATATATATATATATATATATATATATATATATATATATATATATATATATATATATATATATATATATATATATATATATATATATATATATATATATATATATAAATATATAAATGCGTACACTAGTGTATACATATACAGTCGAGCCCGTAGCCTTTCAAAGTCTATTCCATTTCATAGCATGCGTGAACGCAGGCGGTCAACACATGGTCTATAAAATTTCAATTTTGCCCAGTGTCTGCGCTATTTTTGTCCAGAAGTTATTACTGATGATCGTTTTGTACTGTGAAACAGTGTCCCGGGCCAGTGTTGCCACCTTTTGGAACAACTGATTAGAGAAAAACACATTTAAAGCACGTGTGACCGAAATTTTTTATATAATGCAAGTACGTGTATTTATGTATATGTTTTTCTAAATTAACGTGTTCATTTTATATATATATATATATATATATATATATATATATATATAAAATAACTCAAATCTGTACTGTTGCACGTCTGTGAAGTGGCGCTAAAAAAATGTCAAATGTTGCCAATGTTGGCCCAAATGTTTTATCTGATAAAATTTCTACATCAGTTTGTCCGTACTTGTATTTGTACAAGTATTTGTAACAGATGCAACGGCCAAACTGCCCAGTGTGACTTTGGTCAAAATCTGGGCAGGCAGGGTGTGTAAATTCATGACTTTCCTCGCTAGTCATATTTGCATATTGTGAGTGGTTAGCAGAATTCAAATCAGCGGTGCAACTGGTCATCGCTCAGGCCAAAATTCAATATGAATTGTATTCAAAAATCATTTAAATGACATGAAACACAACTCCACTGTTAAGACTGAACACTGACAACAGTGACGAGATAAATTATCTTCACAACTGAACAAGCAGCTAAATGCACAATGGAGGTCATTGTCACGTCTTTCTTACTGTGATATTTCCAAACATACTTACAAAATAAATTGATGTTATGATTAAAGTACTCAGTAACTAGAATAAATATGGCTGCACAGGATACTCAGTTACTTAAACATGTATCAAGTGTCAAAAGACAAAAAGACGACTGTATTTGATTTGGAATAATGGAGGTATTTTTAATGGACACGGAGAGACGGCCAGCACTGAATGTTTGGGACTGTTGGGAGAGCTGCTGGCAGACATTAATGGCTTTTAGTCTCTTTACTGATTTCCAGCAGTTTGGAATTAATCTCATGAAAGCTGTCGCCCTCATTGATACGTATTCCAGGATCACTCATGTTCCGGAAAGGTTGGACGTTCAAGAATGTGTTTGATTGAAGAGAGCTTATTTAGTATGAATGTTAAAACTTGTGAAGCACTAAACACACAGTACATGCACTCACTCTAAAAAATAATGTGTTGGCTCTACACAAAAAAAAAAAAACAAAAAAAAAAAAAAAAAAAAAATTTGCATAATTTTTTTTTTAGTTATGACAACCAACAAGCTACACATTGAGTTAGAGGAACTTAAACATTTGTGTTTATGCTACAAATTATTAAGCTGATTACTCAAAAAAAAAAAAAAAAAAAAAAAAAGTCGCTCCAACTACTAGTTGTAGCCCTGGAACCGATTAATCTTATCTATTTCAGTTCAAATAAACAATTATCATAGCACATGCTAACATAACTTATTTAGCATGTATGTTTAATGAAAAAGTAAGATATTACTTCTCACTGGCGTTAGTGCAGCCATTACTTATAGAGTCAATGTAGAGTTTACCTTCATTTAAAACAAAAACTTCAACATTATAGAAACTCTTTTAATTATCAAACATAACCGCATTAAACTCTCACATGTCTTTCCTTTCCCTAAAAACAAATGAACTAACACTTAATTTCAACAATTGTTCTCATTATCCAGTCATGTGCAGAGCATGCTGGGAACTAGAAATCCACTGCCTAATTTCCAAATTATCAAGACAATTTTATTAAGTTATATAATTATATTTTTTTTATTTTTTTTTTTTTTTTAAATATTGACAATATTAAGTTGATGTAATGATCAACATTATTATGTCAAAAAACTCAGCAAAATAATGTTTACAACTTAAGTTTTAATTAAAACAATAAATTAGAATATTTAACTTGAAACCATGCATATTTTTAAGTTGTTGTAACAAGTCCCCTGAATTACTTTTTGGAGTGCTGAACACATGAAGGGAGGACTATTTCTTCTGCAATCTGATGGGTTGATGTTTTTTACATCACTGTTATGTCTGGACTGATCTCTTGTTTGAGTTCAGTGACTTAACACTCTCTGAAGTTTTATGGAAACATTTGCTATTTTGTCTTGATATCACCTCTGTGTATTCTGCTCCTGCCAGTGAGGTGTTCCTGTTTTCCTGAGCGTTAGATCTCTAATCACTGTTTTTATGAACATATTGAGTCCTGCCTGCGTGGCGTAACTTACAAGAACACAGCCCTCTTGCCTCCTTAAAAAGACAGTTCCCATTTCAATTCATGTCCAATAATATCCAGTTTTATCAGATTTATCAGATGCACGCTTGGGGTTCTTTGACTGTGTGACCGATAGAGTTGATATTCATGTCTCAGTGGGGTGTATCTCATTCTCATATCGAGCATTGAGTTTTGTTGATGTAATAAAGACGTTTGCAAATTATTTGACTAAACTGCCAATATGAACTAGATTTTTTTATATTTAAGAAAGGAAAAACTGGCCTCTGACCATGTTCACACACACACAACCGGTCAGAAGTTTGAAATTATTATATATATAATAATTACACCCCTCACATTTTTGTAAATATTTTATATATCTTTTCACGCAACAACACTGAAGAAATGACACTTTGCTATAATGTAAACCGCTGGCCACAAAAGTGAGTACACCCCAAGTAAAAATATCCAAATTGGGCCCAAATAGCCATTTTCTCTCCCCGGTGTCATGTGACTCGTTAGTGTTACAAGGTCTCAGGTTTGAATGGGGAGAAGGCGTGTTAAATTTAGTGTTATCACTCTCACTCATGTCACTGGTCACTGGAAGCTCAACATGGCACCTCATGGCAAAGAACTCTCTGAGGATCTGAAAAAAAGAATTGTTGCTCTACATAAAGATGGCATAGGCTATAAGAAGATTGCCAAGACCCTGAAACTGAGCTGCAGCATGGCTGCCAAGACCATGCAGCGGTTTAACAGGACATGTTCCACTCAGAACAGACCTTGCCATGGTCGACCAAAGAAGTTGAGTGCATGTGCTCAGCGTCATATCCAGAGGTTGTGTTTGGGAAATAGACGTGTGAGTGCTGTCAGCATTGCTGCAGAGGTTGAAGGGGTGGGGGGTCAGCCATGTCGGTGTCAGCCTATCAAATTGGTCTACATGGCTGTTGTCCCATAAGGAAGCCTCTTCTAAAGATGATGCACAAGAAAGCCCGCAAACAGTTTGCTGAAGACAACCATTACTGGAACCATGTCCTGTGGTCTGATGAGACCAAGATAAACTTATTTGGTTCAGATGGTGTCAAGCGTGTGTGGTGGCAACCAGGTGAGGAGTACAAAGACAAGTGTGTCTTGCCTACAGTCAAGCATGGTGGTGGGAGTGTCATGGTCTGGGGCTGCATGAGTCCTGCCGGCACTGGGGAGCTACAGTTCATTGAGGGAACCATGAATGCCAACATGTACTGTGACATACTGAAGCAGAGCATGATCCCCTCCCTTTGGAGACTGGGCCGCAGGGCAGTATTCCAACATGATAACGACCCCAAACACACCATCAAGGTGACCACTGCCTTGCTAAAGAAGCTGAGGGTACCTAAACCCTATTGAGCATCTGTGGGCATCCTCAAACAGAAGGTGGAGGAGTGCAAGGTCTCTAACATCCATCAGCTCCATGATGTCGTCATGGAGGAGTGGAAGAGGATTCCAGTGGCAACCTGTGAAGCTCTGGTGAACTCCATGCCCAAGAGGGTTAAGGCAGTGCTGGAAAATAATGGTGGCCACACAAAATATTGACACTTTGGGCCAATTTGGACATTTTCACTAAGGGGTGTACTCACTTTTGTGGCCAGTGGTTTAGACATTAATGGCTGTTTGTTGAGTTATTTTGAGGGGACAGCAAATTTACACTGTTATACAAGCTGTACACTCACTACTTTACATTGTGGCAAAGTGCCATTTCTTCAGTGTTGTCACATGAAAAGATAAAATAAAATATTTACAAAAATGTGAGGGGTGTACTCACTTCTGTGAGATACTGTGTATATATATATATGTGTGTGTGTGTGTGTGTATATATATATATATATATATATATATATATATATATATATATATATATATATATATATATATATATATATATATATATATATATACACAATCAACTAAACATGTTACAAATCTGCCTGGAAGAGGACATGTGTCTAAATTGTCCTAATGTGAAGTGAGGAGGAAAGTTTGAGTGGACAAAGACTCTCCAAGGATCACAGCTGGAGCATTGCAGAGATTAGTTGAGTCTTGAGTCTCAGAAAGCCTAAAAAAATTATCAAACAACACCTACATCCCCACAAGATGTTCGGGAGGGTTTCAAGAAAAATCCTTTCCTCTCATCCAGAAACAATCTCCAGCATATTCAGTTGTCAGACAAGACTGGAACTTCAAACGGGACCGGCTTCTATGGTCAGATGAAACTAAAAAAAGAGCTTTTTGGCAGCATACCCACCAGATGGGTTTGGTGCACACATGGATAAAAAGTACCCCATGCCCACGGTTAAATATACTGCTGGATCTTTAATGTTGTGGGCCTATTTTTCTGCTGGAGGTCCTGGACATCTTGTTCAGATACATGGTATCATGGATTCTATCAAATACCAACAGATAAAAAACCTGACCGCTTCTGCTAGAAATCCAATAATGGGCTGTGGTTGGATCTTCCATCAGGACAATGATCCAAAACAAACATCAAACCCAACACAAAAATGGGTCACTGAGCACAAAATGAAGCTTCTGCCATGGCCATCTCAGTCCTCTGACCTGAACCCTAAAGAAAATGAGTGGAGTGAACTGAAGAGAAGAAGCACCAGTATGGAGCTGGAATCTGAAAGATCTGGAGAGATTCTGCAAGAAGGAATGGTCTCTGATCTCTTGTCAGGTGTTTTCCAAACTCATCAGGCATTATAGGTGAAGACTCAGAGCTGTTATCTTGGCAAAAGGAGGTTGCAAAAAGTTTTGAATAAAAGGGTGCCAATAATTGTGGCCAACGTGTTTTGGAGAAAAACATTTATTTCATAATGTAAGTTTCCCCCCACTTTCAATTATTTTCCTTAAATGAAAGGTTGTAATTTTGTGAATTTTTTTTGAATGAAACAATGCAGATTTATTTTCACAGCTGCTTTTGCTCATAATTACTAAGGGTGCCAATAATTGTGGAGGGCACTGTATGGAAGTAACAAATAAATAGTGTCTGTTACATTGCAAATTAGAGAAGAGAATGTGCTGTAGTTTTTAAGAGTTTTCTATTAGGAAACAAGCTTCTAAAATAAAAATTGGACATCAGAAAGATTAACTTCATTTAATATCAACCTTTGTAATCAATTGCAGCTCCAGAGAGGCAAAAACCACAAACCCTGATGGTAGAAGCGTGCTTTGGGAGATAATCCGACAGTTCAGTGGCCATTGTGGGGGTAATGGGGGGAGATTTACTCAGGAAGATCAGAGAAAACCACAAACCCACAGAACTGGCCAAAGAAGCGTGCCGGCTTTCAGCTGTAAGACAGCATCTTTATTTCCTAACCTCTGCTTATGCCTTATTAGTGCAATTAGCCAATGTCTTTAGGGGCTAGAGGATTTGATTGGTTCTTTTCATCAGCGATGGACCAGCTTGTCGTCATATGTGCTGAAACGTCTGTGTCTCGCATAACGGTAACATAAGCATGGCTCACTAGGAATCATTTCATACGAATCACAAATTATTTAGGGAATTGGCATTAAAAAGCCCTGGTGGATGCATGCCAGACAATGTTCAATGGACTGCATTTACCAAATAATGAAGTTAAGCTCCTGGATTTATTAGTAAGATCCAACAGATGAAACCTTGTTAATATCCAACAACCTCAGGATTTTAGCAGATTTTGGTAGTTTATTCTGGGTTGTGTTCTGTATGTGACTAAATACGTGCAAACAGTCCATTAAATTACTTTTATAAAATGTATAGTTCCCAAGCACTAAAATCTGATTGGATGAGCCACGTCAAAGCCATTGTACAATAGCTCATCTGATTGCACACATCAGTTGATTTCTATATGCACCAAAGTGCTACAGACCTGTTAGATAATTGAATAGTACTCTTAGATGATGTTTATCTTATGCTGTTTTTGCTACAAAAAATTATATGCTGGTCTTTTGAGCAGGAATATGCATAAAAACTAGCTGAAGTCAATATACGAGAGGTTAAAGAATGTCTAACTGTCTTGAAGAATCATTCATTTGAAAAATGCAATTAATTGTGCGACTTGCCTTTTTAATAACCTATTGTTACTGCAGATCAACTACTGTTCAAAAGTTTGGGGTCAGTAAGAAATTAATACTTTTATTCATCAAGGGCACATTAAATTAATCAAAAGAGACAAATCTTTTGTAAGACTTTACTATTGAAATAATCTTTAAAAAATATATCAATTTCCACAAAAATATGAAACGGCACAGCTGTTTTCAGCTGTTTCTTGAGCAGAAATTCAGCATATTGAAATGAATTCTGAAGGATCATGTGACACTGAAGACTGGAGTAATGTTGCTGAAAGTTCGTCCAGCCATTTTTCTGAAATCATTGTAAAAATGTTCATTAATAAAACATTATAAATAATAAAAAGCCTATTTGTAAAAAAAAAAATAATAATAATGAAAGGAAACATTTTTATCTAACATTTGTTTAGCATTTTAAATGAGTTCAAAAATGTATTATCGCTGTATTTGTATATTTATATTTGTATATGTATTTTTACCCCTCATCCTTCAACAATACTGTCGCAGACACGTCACATGAATAAAAAGAAATGACAAGAGCAGTGAAACATTCTGTGGCGCAGAACAGAAAAAGACAAAGGGAAAACTGAAAAACAATGCATTCAAATGAAGACAGCAATGTCCAAGTGAACAAACAGAGTTGGTAAGCTTAGCTTATAATTTTTTCATTTTCATGAAGTCAATAAACATTTAGGGCCAGATTTACTAAAAAAGGCAAATTAGCATGAGAGCGTAATTCCACAGATTGGAGTGGAAAGTTCTGCGCGTGATCTACTGACGACACGCAACTTAAAGAACACAGATGCAGCCAGATCATTTCCATAATGGAGTTGTCAAAAGTACCAACTTTGGTAATGAAATTTGAAAAATGTGACGTGTTGAGCGCTGTTGAGTGGATTCGTAAACACCTCTGACTGGCTATTGTGTTGACAAGCTTATCGGATATGTCTGTGATTGGCTTCAATGATCAACGCTTCAAAAACTTTGTAAATAGTCATCAATGACACTCTTCACTGAGTGCTTACACAGATACACATGGGAGCATTTGAAAATCACCTTAGTAAATCACCTTGCATGATTCATTTAAATACTTCCATAAATTTACCGTCTAGAAGGAAAACTCCTATAAATGCATATGCAATAAGGTCAGCTGCAAAGATAACTGTCCGTGGCTTTTCACCACTACTTTTGCGCTGCATGTCTTTAGTAAATCCTGACAGTAGTTTTTTAATGCCAAAAGAGGGTTTGCGATTGCCTTAATGTTGTTGCCTAAGAGGGCAAAGTGATTAATGTTTATATCAATTCATTACAGAGTATCTCAAAAAAATAAAAAAGCCAACATTTACATTCGAGAGAAACTGTTTGTTAACAGGATGAGCAAAAACCAATGATGAGTTTTCATCCCTCCAAGCATAAGCTATAGGGTTATATTTATAGTTATTGGGCTTTTGGCCTCATCTTCTGTTAATACAAACAAGAACGTTATGTCTTGCAGCATGCAGTCAAACATGATATCAAAAACAATTGGATGTGTGAGTAAATTACCTGATCCAAAGAGAATTTAATAATTACAGAGGTGAAGTCATTGACTGCAGAAAGTTTTCTGTGAGGATTAGTGTTGGGGAATAGAATATGCAGGGATCAGCTCAGCAAATGTGCAGTTGTGCCCCTGCATAAGAGACTTCTTAAAAACTTTGAAAAATCTTATCATCCCCAAACTGTTGAACAGCAGTGTAACCTGAAATTAGACATTGTCGCAGCTTCATTAGAATGTGATGTGCAATCTAGTTAAGTAATATTTCTAATATTAGTTCTGTTCAACCATTCTGAAGATTATTTTACTGACAGATTAAGCTATCAGTGAACTTTCCAGCCTCTTTCTTTTTTAAATATTTCCAGACTCAATTCAGTATGGCTGTATACTGTACTGCATGTTACTACTGCTTTGAAATCTTAGTTGTACACTCATAGAAAAATAAGGGTTCCAAAAGGGGGTTCCACAGCAATGTGTTTTCCAAAGATCAAGTAAACAGTTCAAGAACCATTTTTGTGTGATTAAAGGGGTGGTTCACTGTTTTTTTTTTTTAGGCTTGATTGTGTTTATGGGGCGCAGTTTAACATGTCTTAATGCTTTGTTTTTAAAAAAACGCTGTATTTTTTATATATTTTACACCGCTGTTTCCGTTGTCATTTGAACGGCCGGATTGACTTCCTGCTTCTGATACCACTCCCTCCAAAATACGCAATGTGTTCAGATTGGTTAGCTGACCCAGTGTATTGTGATTCGCTGGAGCTTTGGAAACGCCACACCCCTTATCGTTAGTTGATACATGTGCTTCAGTGGAAATGTAAATAATGGCGTCCATATTATCAAATTGAGCCCGAATCAGACCGAGATAGCAGTAATGATGAAATGGGTCAAGCAGAACCTCTGCAAGCATGGTTTATTTCCGTTTGTATTTGTGTCAAAGTGTTTAGATGCCGTCACTTGTAAATGTTACTGCTGTTTGTTAGCTTTTAATATACGGTTTTATCCTGGTTAAAGCTTTAGTGTAGTTGAATACATGACTGAGTAGTAGCATTTTTGTAAAGGTTGCATTTAATTTATAGCATGAACAACTATTTGTCTATGAACATAGAAGTTTGTTGGTGTTTGTTGATGTTTGTTGAAGTATGCAATAGAATTTAGCTAACTGGCTAGCAAAGCAAAAACGCATTGGTCTTTGTTTACGTCCTTGATGCAACCAAAAAATAGCAACATAACTATACATTTAAAAAACATGTACAAACAATAAAACATACTTACAGTTAAGGGCCCATAAGCAGCAGTTTCTGCTTTTAAATTGGGCACGGTTTCATCTTTCAGTAATAGCCTTGGTGCAAATCCAGCATTGAACTCATGCCGATTCTGGAAGCTGTCTTCCGCGCCGCATCCAGTGTAGACAGTGTTTTTTACAGTCTATGGTGTAGACAATATCACTGATTATTATAATGGGTTCTATTATCTTTTGACGCGTCGCCTCGCGCTGCTCGCGTCCAACTCTTCCGCGCGACGTGGCCTCACCCACTTTGTTGCGTGTTCCCGGGAGCAGTGTTTTGCAGGGTTTATGATGTCACCAACTCGGGAAGAAGCTCGTTGTAGTCCAAACCGGTCCTTTTTCAAGGCATTAAATTGCTATAACTTTAATAGACAACAACTCCGTTTGCACTGAACTTTTAGCGCTGTAACTTTGCAGATAATGTTTATGCTCAAGCAGCAACATTACACAATAACTAAAGTTAAAAAAGTGAAATCGCAATGAACCACCCCTTTAATGTTTTAAAAATAAGAACCTTTTTTAACTATAAAGAACCTTTTGTGCATTAGAACGTGTCCATGGAGGTCAAATGTTCTTAATGGAACCATAAAAGCGAAGGAAAAAAAAAAAAAAAAAAAAAAAAAAAACGTTTATTATTTAAGTGTAATCATGTCAGCTTCTGTTTCCATTGAGATTAATTATGATGTAATAGTAAAATGAAGGCTGGTAAAAAGGATACAGATTTTCTGTGCCATTTACCAAGTCAAGCACCACCATTAGCCTACTATTGCTCACACTGAGGGTTAGTGATTTGATCAAACCCCTAATGCTAAAGTGTTAAACTTTCACTCATACAAATTGAATCCAGATTTCTTTCATTATAATTGTATTTCAGAAGTAGTTGACAGAACATCAGTAGTTGGCTTTTGACTCTTTAGATTGATTCCACTTACAGTTCATAAGGTTCTCCATTTCTCATGATTGGAAACTTCCCTGGCTGTTTTATGATATTATGATTGTGAGACAGGTCGTGAATTTACCTTTGACAAACATTTCGCTTTCTGCCCCCACATGGTCCTTAAAAGTGCTGAAGCATGCACGTGCTATTTACGTCCGCCTTATTCTCTGTGCGTTTTACTATCTGCGGTTTTTTAGAAATTGGAAACAACCAAACATTGTTGCTATGGCCTAGAAAATAAATTTCAACCAGCTGTGCCCTAGTATTTTTAGATATGCTTTTAGGCACCAAGGGACTTTTTTAGGGGTTTTGTGAAGATGTTGGGCTCTGCGATTTCACACAGTACCCTGAAGTTCCTGTTTGACATAATTACAGCTTACTATTTGGAGCTAATCTGAAGGAGTCTATATGGGCCAATAATGAAAATATATAGCAGATGCATCATGCAAAATAATTACATTTTCAAACAGAGCTTGCATGTTTTCCACTCCACAGGAAACTACCAGAAGTCGCTCAAAGTGCCCCTCCTGCCTCATCCTCTAAACTGGGAA